>NC_054488.1:68792448-69089948 GCF_017639515.1 Carcharodon carcharias
GTTGATAGCGTGCTAATCAATTTTCATGATAAGCCCAGTGACCCTCTCAGACAACTCGACCCATGCTCCTCCGCAACATGCTTCCTGTGACGCCTCCATCCCATTCTCCCAGTTCTCTCAGCGACTTTGCATCTGTTACGATGATGCCAATTTCCAAAACGGCACTTTGGACAAGTGTCTCTTCTTCCATACCCGAGGTTCAGCACCCACTATGGCTCAATCGTTTCCTTAACCAACTCCCGTGCTTCTGCCCTCACTCGGCCACTCCCTGCTAGAAACATGATAGGGCCCCCTTTGCCCTCAAGTTTCACCAAGACATTCTCCAAATTCGAAGCATATTCCCGCTCCTTTTTTTTGCAGGCTTCACCATTTTGACACCACAAAAAAGAGCTTCCAGTCACCCCCTCAGTCAGCATTCCGTAGGACGCATTCTCCCCGGGCTCCCTCGACCACTCCTCTATTACCCCAAATTGTCAGCCCCTTCCCACGGCACATTTCCATGTAATTGCAGCAGGTGCACCACGTGATCCTTTACCTCATCACTCCTCACCGTCCATCGGCACAAATACTCCTTTCAGGTGAAGCAGCGCTTCACTTGAACCACCTTGAATTCGGATTACTAAATTCACTGCGCCAGATGTGGTCTCCGCTACATTGGACAGAACAAAGGCAGAAGATTATTGCTTTGCCGGGCAACTTCAATTTATCCACAAGCAAGTCCCAAGTCTCCCTGTTGCTTGTCATTTCAACATGACGTACTACTCTAATGTCCATATATCCATTCTTGGGCAGCTGCAGTATGTCAGTGAAACCCAACGCAAACTGGAGGAACAGGGTCTCATTTTTTTTCGGCAACTTACAGCCGTTCACACTTAACATGCTGTTCAACAAATTCAGTTATTTAACTCTCTTCTCTATCCAAACCGCCTTTTTAATCTGATTTTCCTTCATTCGCTGTTATTTCATCAACTTATGTTGTAGTCAGTTGTCCATCGCTTTATACCTTATGAAGCTACTCTGCTATCTTATGGTCTATTATTTTTCGCCACCACTGCCGCTCCCTCCTTCCCCACCCCAAAATTGTTACCTGTTACTTAATCCATGTCGTTCTATAACACAGGGCTAATGTTCTGCGATTATCGCATTCTGATTTCTTACATTTACGACAATCAGCGCCGTTTTTAGCACGTACCGCTACCATTAACATTCCCCGTGTCATTGTATCATTGTATCTTTGTATCTTTGTATCATTGTATCTTTGCCAATCTAGCCTGTGAACTCACTTATCGCTGGTTTTCTCTCCAGCTCCCCTTAAATATCATAAACCTCATCAAAATTACACGTATCTTCGGCTCCTTAGAAGGATCATACGGACTCCAACCGACGGTACCTTTTCTCTCTCCACAGATGCTGCAGGACGTGCTAAGTTTCCCCAAGCATTTTCTGTTTTTGCTTCAGGTTATAGCATCCGTAGTAATGGAAACTGCAAGTTAACTTTCTATTCAGAATATTTGTCGCACACTGACAATCGTGAGTTCGATATGATGTCGTAACCGGGATTCTAAACATATACCAAAATATGAACGTTTTTTCTCCTAACGCTAAAGAAATCCATCAAATCACCGCTCAAAGTGTTATTTTCCAGGAAATTTACAAAAACTCCTAAACATTTTATGACAGTTACACAATTCAGCTATATTTTCACGCATGTAATTCTTTTTGTGCACTTTTTCAAGTGCCAGATTATGAGGAATGGAGAGCTGGAAGGAAGTAGGCACGTCAGAGCTAGGTTGCAAGAAGTCAATGACAGTGTCAGAGAATGAGCGGAAGATGTTAAGCGACACCAGGCGGCTCGGAGGATGGAGGTGGGGAGCGGTAGGCATTAGGGGCGGCCCCTGTAAGACACCAAGACTGTGCATACAGAGTGAGCTGGGTGGGGCTACTTGTGAGTTCATGTGTGTTTTTGCTCGGATTGGAGGTGTCAGGGTTGTGTTGGCAGCATGCTAAGGAAATAATCGGTTTATATTGAGCCTCTGTGAACAGCAGGGTTCAGACTGCCAGAGACGCTAAAGCCGAATGCAAAATAATAATATAATCTCACCGGAAGAAGGCACTGTCAGGTTTCCGGACCGAGGGCCACGATGGGGGAATTTGAGACCCTTTAGGGACTGTACCCCGAGGCCAATGCGCCTGTGGGAATAACAATCATATGTGTCATTAGATGAAGTGTGCTGAGTGAGCGCAACCTGGTTACTGAGGGGCTTATTGTTAGAAGACACAGTTTGCTTGGCTGTCCATTGTTGAAAGCGAAACTTCTAATTTAACTTGGTTCATTTTCGAACCGAGGGGAAGTAGAAAAATTTCGGCAGCTAAACAGCGAAATAGGGAATGTCAATGGGACAAGTTCAGTGCGCATAATATTTTCACAGCATACCCTCGGTTAGAATCCGGAACGTTAACTTTAAATGTTTCTTTGTCAGAGTAAATGGTTTGACTGAGAAAATGCAGGGATGGAATGGTCTGATTGTGTTCCTTCATTCAGACAAATACAGATGTATCAGTAGCAATTATAATTGGAACTGAATGAGAGAACAGGATCTAAAAATCAGTCGAAAATTGAGAAGCGCTTGTCCGTTCTTGTGCGATCATTGTTTAATGCGACGTTATGAGTTTTTTTTTTTCTCATGCAGCTCTGAATTAGGTGATGTTGTGCATTTTGTAATGTCTGTCTTGAAGGAAATAATTCAAAGCTGTTGAGGGAATGTGTCTGTATAAGTGAGTGTGACTTCGAGCAATTATTCTACATATTACCATCGGTGGAGCCTCACCCCGTGTATCCCTCGGGGCCTTCTTAACTTCAGAGTTCCTTCATGAAATGCCGTTCCCAGGCCAGCAGAAAGCGCTGTTTCTCGGTGAAATGGGTTAGCCGTAATCGAACAGGTGGGTTTATTTACATTCATGTGCTTGCAGCTGCTGAAGTTTCTGTCAACTAACATTTCAGTTCTAAATATTGTGAATGGCTATGAAACATATTGCTGTCATAGGTTTTATTTCTCACTGTGTGCTTTAGAGCGCGGTTCTTTTTCAATTTCAAATGCTGATTAATCGATACCCCGGTCTCTGCTCTTTCACTCTATTAGCAGTTGTCCTTTTTCTGCATTTCAAAATGTTTTCAAATGTTGCGATATTTAACTTGCTTAATAATCGTACGCATTGCATTGGACACGTATTTATGGGCTAACAGCATGAATCAGACCATCATGAGCTGTGAACATTGTTTTGTTGTGGGGCAACATGTCTTGAATTATTTGGATAAAAGTGTTTCCAGTGTTTCAGAATGAGACAGGAGACAATTTACATTTTTAAAACAGGCAGTGGAAACTCCGCCCTCTCCACTAGCATTCTTCCTTTTTAACTTTGATTTCATTTTAATTTCTCCTTGTTGAGTGTTGTTTCATTCTGGCACTGGCTCAGATTTACGATTCAATTGCCGGCTCAATCATTCATATTTTCTCACAACGTCATTTTGGAAGAATTCACTGTAACTGGGTCACCCTGAAAAAAATATTTTAACTGGACGATGTATAATGTTCACTGATTCATCAGGGCTGTTCATTGTTTTTGTATGGAGAATGGTTCCCTCCAGTTAAGAGTAAAGTTAGAGAAAGCATAGCTGAAAATTATTTTTGCTCTTTGAATCGTAGGACAATCTAGCACTGTGCTTGACGATTGCAAGATAAACATGTTTTTTTGTGTGAGGTCTGTTAGGAAGAGCCATCGAATATCTTGTTCTTTATCTCTGTTTTGTATTTGATATAAACGGGTGGAGACATGCATCGTTTGTCAACATTTTCAGCTGCTCACAGCGGCTGGACAACTGTACAAACTGAGAATTATACCGCTGCAAATCTGGCGGCCGAATACCATGGAGAAGCCAGGTGTACTGGCGATTAATGTCATTGCAAGAAGTGAAGAGAGCGTTGGAGAAAGAGTTTAAAAGAGAGAGAGAGAGAGAGAACCAAAAGTAGTAAGATAAACATCAGCCAATACAATACAAGGTTGGACGGCTGATATGCTCGCAGCAATTACAGATGCAATTTAAAATAATGTTGTTCAAATGATGCTCCCACGTATAGTGTGGATTCATGGTGGACCTGCTGCCTCTGGGTTCACCTTATCGAGTCATCAGGATGTTTCTTTTTTGTTTTTTTTTTTCACTGAAGCTTCAAGTTCTTTCCTTACTGAATAACCTGGCATGTTTTAGAGTCGTGTTTTTATGTTAATAATGACAATTCATGCTTCACTATTGTTCTTTAAATTCTATCTGACAACTGATTTGAAAAAAAATGGCGAAATGATTTCAACATTATTTAATTTAGAGCTCATGAGGATTTGCTGAGGGAATTAATCACACTTGTTATGTTCCCAGGTTACTGGTTCTGTAACACAAACGGGAGCAGGAAATTTTGTTTTCTTGACCTAACTGAACCGCGTTACTGACATTTTTAGACAATTATTCTGTTGAAATTTATCCCTGTTTAACTCAGCCGCTTCTTACTTTGTTCAATTTTTCTGCTTTCCAAAAACCTTCCTTCCAGCTCGTAAGTGGCATTTCCCCTCTGTTCCTTACAATATCACTCGCTCTCTAATTCTCCAAATTCGCCTTCCACAGGCAGCCAAAAGTTCCAATCAACTACCGTGTAATTCTTGTTATTTTGCATTTGCGTTATCAAAGCACTGTTCGATTGCCTCAAAACATTAGAAGGAACCACCTTTAAATAACGTTCTCACTAAAACTACCCTGCCCTATGACTCCAAACCATATGAGAATTTAAATAGTTTGTTTACGCCTGTGTAAAAAAATAACCTTAAGCCTCTCGGCTGGCTCTATAAAGTCATTCAGTCCTTTCTGCGGCATCCGTAAAAAAATAGCATATTTATTAAAGAAGTGCATTACTCATTACTGACATGTTTTGAAATAAAATCCCATCAAAAGCTCAACAAAAAACAACTGGAATCGTATCATGGAGCAAAACAGTAGTAAATTCCACCACGGGTCCTGTCACCTCCTGATTTGTCCCCGCATCTTAACTGTAACGTCTATGTTTTATTTTTCCCCTCTCCCAGTTACATTGTTGGTGATTCCGAACGTTTCCTGAGGAAAGTGCGGTCTGTCCAAATGTTTTAGCCTGCTGGGCATGGCTTTGTCCGATCTCCCTGTCGTTCTCACTGAAATGATTTTGCTGCTTTATTTCCGAGATTAAATCCTGTAAATTACTGCTGTGAGCTGCCTGATAATCACCTTGATCTTTGCAGCCGCAGTGCTTTCTATATGCTTCACAGTCGCTTTCAAATTTGACTGATTCTGGCCATATTTGCGAGAAATTGAAAAAACAATGTATTGTACCGCGAATAGAGCGGCTGTGGTGCTTGGAACACTGACTGTAGTGAGCCGTTCTAAACTGTCCCATGGCATGTTACACGTTAAATAATATATAAACTTGATAATGTTCCCTGGCATGTTATATTTAAATTATATTTTGCTAATACACCCGCACCTCCCGCTTATTTATTCATTCTTCTGATTTTACATCTTGATGTCGCAATGATTAGACATATTGTGTTTTCTAGTAGAATCAGACGATGACTCCAGAGTTGAAAGAAGGAAGAGGATCTCAGTGACCCAGAGATAGACAGCCGAATGAAGTCCAGCATTTTACTTTTCAGTAAATCTGGCAGATTAAGTCTGTTATTGTTTAACCATCTTGTTTATAACATTTATCTGTTTTTTTTGTGCAGCCGGTTAATATAAAAGATCACAGAGCAGCAGTGCTGCCGCTTTACAAAACCCATATCAACACTTGGATTGCTTTCTTATCCGGACTAAATTCAGAGAAGAGACAGTGACATGTGACAAAAGCCTGAACAACTTAATTCCGAAAATTTTGAAAGGTCGATTCTACTGATGGCCATATAGCAGTGAGAGTCCCTTACCCATGTAGATTGGCTCTGATGATTTTGATGGTGGTGCCTGACTGAATCATAACCAAAGAAGTGCAAAATAACCAGGGTGGAGTGGCGGGTGGAGGTGGAGGTGGTGGCTTTGGGGCGTGGTGGGGTGGATGTCGCTGGGTAAAGCTTGTGCTGTTACTAGGTCCTCTAACAACTCAGTCTGTGGAGGGAGAGGCCTGCAGGTTTGGAGTGGGTCTGTGAGGAGCCATTTCCATTTCCGGTGAAGCGTCACGTTTTGAAGTCGGAGTCTATGTGTCTGCAGTACTCTCCGATTACCATTCATTTAGCAATAGTCTGTGGGGGTCGCCTGATTGCCCGGCATGTCTTCGGAATTCCTAATAGGCCAGATAAGTTTGTGCTGAGCTGCCTTCCAGATTAACTGCAGTGCATGATATGTACTAACACCTACAGTGCTGGTAAGATTAGTTTCAGCAATTTGACCAATCGACAGTGATGAAATGGAGCTTTTATTCCCTGTCATCTTGGTGAGTGGCATGCAGGGTACTTCCAGTTGGCCGGCTTCCCTTCTGCCTTTGCCCTTTTACGCCAAAGCGGTACTGGGCTTGTGATTCAATTGCCCTGTTTAAGGACAGTTGGGGTCCTGCTGTGCATGTTGTTATTCCTACACACTGCTGCCAATGTTCTTTGTTGGTGGATGGAAAGTATGTTTGTGGAAAAGGGAAACAATGAGTGGTCTGCTTTTTCCTGTGTGTTACCAAGTTTCTTGAACTTTGCTGGACATACACTCATTCAGGCAAGTGCAGTGTATACCATCACACTCCTGATTGTACGCTGTAGATGATTTGCAGGCTACGAGGAATCAAGAGGTGAGTTATTTATTGCAGTGCTCCAAGCCACGTTCCTGCATTTGTAGGCTCAGTAATTATATGGCTGGTCGTGTTATAGAGTTATCAGTGTGTGCTTGCTGTTTTCGTGTGCTGCTTTGTTTTGGCCAAGTAGATAAATGTTTGGACGGGAAATTTGTTTGGGGTCCCCATGTGTGTGTTCCAATGTGGAGATTTACTTTGTGAGGGTAGCAGTGTTCGGGGCGTGATTATGCAATGATGATTTTGTATAGGGATGTTTCTCAGTCAGGTTGAATCTGTTGGGGGAGTGGCCACCGCATGGGGAAGGATAATTGCATGCTGGGATGTGTCGCTGAGTTTGAATAGGTGCACTGCCGTATCATTGTGGGGAGCATTCTGATTTTGGAGTGAAGTTCTGGTGTGAGCAGGGGTGTTTGCATGAAGTGCTTTCTGTGAGTGAGCCTATTCCTGTGTGACGTTTGTTTGCAGCATGTGGGACTCCATGTGTGTGGTGGGTTTCTCTCTAATCATGAATTACTTTGCAGATTTCTGGATGTGGATTAGATCTCTACAATGTCAAAAAGTCCTTGTTCCCTTGCATCTGCACTTTGATTTTTGCAATTTGAATGCTCTCTTCTTTTAAAGGCCACGATTGTATCTGCCACCGCCACACCCCCCCCAGCCCCCCGACCCCCCAGCACAACCTCAGGGATTGTGTTGCAGGCCAGAAGTTCTCTCTCTTCCATCATTCGCAGTGTCTTTATATGGGAGCCCCATAATTCACAAACACGTCACCATGGGGAAAACCTTTCCTCTCTAAATTGTGCACAATATCCACATTGTCTTGAACACCAAGGTGACATCTCCAATGTGTCAGCTCCCCTCAATGGAGAACAAATCGAACTTCACTGACCTAATCAGATAATTGAATACCGCCACATTGAACCACCCTTTTTGCTTCCTCTGGAATGCTTTCATAACATTGATTTTGTATTGCCTTCAATATTGCAAACAACACTACAGTTGAATCTGAACTAATTTTGTTTACATCTTTATCATGACTGATTTTTTTCTTGTAATCAATAAACCTGTTAATAAAACACAAAACGTGTATCCTTTTTGATCACAGTCTATCAGATTCAGTAATTTATGGCAAAATAGCAACCCTCTCTAACTCTAATCCAAATATTTATTATACCCATTATTTTCTATATTCTCTCCTCCAGGACCTTACAAAGTTAATCGCTTCATACGTTCGTATCATTGGCAAATTTTGAAATTGTGTGTTTACACCCTACTATCTGGCAGCACTAAATAATTGTAAAAGCAGGTGTTGATGTGCTCATTGATTTGTGAGGTGATGGGAATTGGGAGTTATCGTACGTGGGATGCTTGGTCAGACTTGTGGAGGATCCCATTTTGAATAATGAGGGATGATTTAATTTATACATGTTATGTCCTAATGGAGATTGACATTGTTACGGCTGAATGGATTCTTCACCTCGTAGAAGAGTCTAGCACTGGATTGCAGGGCATAAAAACTAAGTTTCCTACTATTTCAGACGCAGGTGAGAAGATGTTTTCCCTCAGGTGGTCGTTAAACTTTGAACATCTCGTGCCCACAGAGGCAGCAGGGCCAGTGCACATATTTTAACACGAATGTAGAATCATACTTTATTAAGAAGGGAGTCGAACGTTGATCGTGGGTAGGTGAAATATGGGGTAGAGGTCATAGTAATATCAGCCATGATCTTATTGAATGGCGGAGAAGACTCTAGTGGCAGAATGACCAACTGTTGCTCCTAATTATTGTGTGTGCGGAAAATGTTATTTCTGAAGAAGTTGCTGCAGTTTCTCTGTGAGAATGCGAGAGGGGGTAACTCTGTGTGGAGAGAGATCTCTGTTTTATGATGTTTAGCAGTATGGATTGGTCTGAGGACGACGCTAGTGTGCACGAATGGAGAGAAATCCTCTCTGTGGAGCCAGTCTGCATCAGCAAGACTGAAAAATAGCAATTAACACCAGCTTATCCACCTCCTTCTGTCTACCCAATGTCCTGTGCACATCTTTCTCTGTTATCAAACTCTGGCCATATTTCATACCGGGTCCGATTTCCAAAACAAAAATGCAGCCCGAGATCTCTCAACTGTTCAAATTCGGCTTCCTTGTCCATCTCAGAGTTTCATCACTTCACTATTATGGAGCCAGGGTTACATAGGAACTACAAGCATGCATATCTCCTGCTGTCGTGCACCAATGAAACTGCAAACAGTATCTTCCTGAATATAACTCAACAACATTTATTCCAGATGAAACCTGGTTAACTATCTTCAATTTAAGATCAAGCTATAACCTGCCTTCTCGGAAAATAAAGAAGAAGATACGGAACTGTCATTTAAAAAAAAAAAACACTGAAAATGCCTGGAAACAACTCTGCTAGTCTGGTAGCATCTGTGGACAAGGAAACAGAGAAAGATTTTGTGTCCAATAACACTTATTTCTTAGGAACTGGAGAGAAGTGGAATTTCGATGAGCTTAAAGCTGTTGCAAAAAAAAAGGAGCAGTGCGACAAATTAAGATGTCAGGGATATGCTAGATTGTAGGAGAGATTACATTAGAAAGATGCATTGGAACACAAGACAAAAGGAATGACAATCAAGTTGCTAAAGTTTGATATTTTTGACTAGACAAGGTGTGGGTAGCACAATAAATGTCATCACTGTTTGAAGCAAAATAAATCAGTGGCAGAAAATGGCAGAAAAAAACGCGCCAGCTCTGTCTAAAAGCAACAAGAAAAAAAGTTAATTACTTGCAAGGACGAAGAATAAAATCAAAAACTTGAACATAGTTCTTTGCCTGACGTTGTCAATTTCAATCATGCATACAAGAGGCTTTAAAATGCATCATTGGAAGATAAGTTGTTGTTCTTCTAGCATTCATTGGCCTTCATTGGACCATGACAGCAGGCTGAGGACAGAGATTTGAGCATGAGACAAATCTGGTGAATTGAAGTAGCAAGTGATAGGAAGATCGCGATCATTGACTGACACAGATCGTTTTATTTACTGCAAGACCACAAGTCTCCTTTCAGTCTCCCCAATGTAGAAGAGACTGCATCGTGAGCAGCTAATACATGAGAGTACATTGAATGAAGTACAGGTAAATCGCTGCTTGACCTGGAGGGATTGCTTGAGGCTTTGATGGTAAAGGGAGATGAGCTAAATGTGCATTTAATACATCTCCTTCGATTGTAAGTGGGAGTGCTCTGGAAAGACAATAAGGTGTTGCAGGTGATAGTGTATTGCACCAAGGTGTCACACACAGAGCTGTTCCTTTGGAATGTTTACAGGTTAGTGAGGGGTGATGTGTCTGTTGCTGGCATCATGCTACAAATCGTGGAAGTGGCGTAGGCTGCTGGGGTAGAGAATGAGGTTGAGGGGAACCATGTCCTAGTTTCAGGAATGATGTGTGCAGAAGTGCTGGATTTGCGTTGTATAGTGTTCACGGGTCACAGACTGGGGTTTGCTGGGCTGGGGAAGAAGGGAGGCTTAATCCTGAAAGTTAAATGCATAAGATATGTGGGAGGCGAGAAATTTAGGAATAGAAGATAATCCTTGACGGAACACATATGTGAAGATTAAGAAACGAGACAGACGTGGGAATTGGTGGGTTTGGAAAAACGTTCATGGACAGCCTATCGTCAGCAATTCAGACAGGAAAGTTACGGAACATAGGTATCGGAGATGGATCATGTGAAGGTGAAAAAGGGAAGTGATTGGATGCAAAATTGATGTACTATATTTTTCTCCAGACGTTCAGGCAAAAACATGAAATGTCACCAAAACAGCCCTCGATGTTCCAGAAAAAAAAGAGAAACAACTCTGTGATTGGGACTGAGTTGGACTTAGTTCAGGAACGTCGAACATGACCACCCCCAGAAATGGCAGATGTAAGAGGGGTCCATGCTGGCAACCATACCAACACCAATGTGAGTTCAAATGTGACGTGCGAAAACGCTTTTTCACACAGTGAGTAGTTGCGGTTTGGAATGCCATGCCTGGAATTGTGGTGGAGGCAGGTTCAACAGAGGCATTTAAAAGGTCACTGGATGATTATGTAAATGGACACAAATTTGCAGTTTTTCAAGGAAAAGGCAGGATATTGACAAAAAGTTAAAATGTCCAGAGAGCCAGTGTGGACACAAATTGTCAAACGGGGTCCTTCCCCGCCTTTCCTGTTTGTTTATTCTGTGATTCTTATTTTGCAGAAGGAAAGTAAAAAGATGTTAATGTCTGTTTTGTCTAGGAGAGAACGATTTCAGCCAAGCTGTGGTGGGCGGTCGTCGATGTGGAATGTTCGGGTCTCTGTTCATTGAGGAAACCGGGAGCCCTTAAATCGCCCGTGCGGAGGAGGGAGGTATAGAGGGATTGGATTTACATAGTGAAGAGTGGCAATTAGTGCCAGGTAACTGGAAAATGTTGAGGCGCCTGATTAATCACAGCGTTTGATAGGAGGGTTATGCACAGTAAGGAGAAAAATAGAGCCTAATATGAAGAAATAATTTCATCGTGGTAAGCACCTTTAGAGGCAATGTTTTTAATAAGACTGTCCTTTATGGGATTATATATGATGCAGGTTCAAGTGGTCTGTAGAGTTGGGGCACAATGAGGCTGGAGACTTTAGAGGAAAATTCTGCTTTGGAGTTGAGGTTAGTGGCAGGCTGAAAACCATGACTTGATGTTAGCTGGTGGGGTTTTGTTCCAGATTGGGTGAAGAAGCGTCTGAGTTTTGTTCCACAGATTCTGCAAGGATGTGGATTCATGCGCATCAAATTGAACGTGTCAACTTTGTTTTTTGTGAATTTTATTAATGTCAATGACTGACCACAGAGTCACACAGAACTAGATGTTGATGAAGTCTGTGATTCAGAGCCAAGCTCATAGAAAAGCCAAAAATAATGTTTTTGCCAGTGTGAATCTACACCAACACTCGGCCATAAACTGGCATACTGACTTATAAACTGACATTGTGATGATGAAGTAACCAGAAAGAATGAAAATTATAATCACCCCCAAAGTTACCCAGAATATTCAGTCCTGGGCAATAATAAGATATTTACCCAATTTTTGCAAAACAAACTAAAACCACGAGATGATCCGTGACCCAAACTAATTGAAAAGCCAGAAATTTTCGCCCTGCTGATACACTGTCCCAATTACTAGCACGTAATCCACTGAATTTAAACTTTTTTTATCACCTCCAAACATGCACTGTGACATTATGTACCCAACTGTCATTGAACTAAATCGCTACTCATAAACTGCCTATAGTCCTCAAAAAGGACGAGCTCCCAACAAACGAACCCTCGTACAACCAATAAAATAACGTTAACTTCGAGCAGTCCAAAAACAACTGCCGCTCTCGTCGTAGCAACGCAAAAAGGTCAATAAAGACACCTTCCGGACTGTTGAAATAGAGAATGAAGCACCACTGATAATATCAAGCTGTACAGACACAACTCTCATATTGGGACCCTTCAATATGTGTCAATAATCTGGCGGATCACCGGTAAACTGATACTGCGCAAGGTAACTTATTTGGCGCCATAAATCAATGGCAGACTGACATAACCAGAACAAAAGTGACTCGAAAATATCGTACCACTGTCGATGTCATTAATCGTGTACTCATTTAATATTATTTTTAAAACTGCAAACCAATGCACTATCAATTAACTGAACTACTCCAATAAAGCGAATAAACACTAATTAAAAACGTATGTAACATTACATGACAATTGAGCTGATTAAAAATACAGGCACAATAACATGATCAATTAACATTGAGTATTCAACTAGCGCTCATAATGAAATATCAATACTGAAGTAATTCAACCACTGGTTTAACTTGAACCCAATAACTATATCAGCTTCCTGATTAAACCTTACTAATCTTCTGAAGGTGACACTCGTCAATCAGCTGGGCGTATGAACGCCCTACAACAGCAAGTTGAATCATCAAATAGCAATTAAAAAAAAAAACAGGCGAAAACTGTGTGAATACAGGCAAGGTCGGTGCATGGCCTTCGACGGAAAGCCGGGGAGAGGGTGGGCCAGCTTCAACCCGGTTTGAAGTTTAGGCAGAAGCATTGCGTGGCCTTCGAATGAAGGCTCGGGATTAGATGGGACTAATGAGAAAATAGTTCGAACATTAGCTTGATTCATTTTTTGGCTTTAAATGGTGGCTCGGGATGATTAGGGACTAACAAATAAAATCTCCATTGTCGCCAACGCTCATGATTGTTGTACTAAACACCAACTTTTAATCAGTCTGTGCTGGAGAATCGGTTTTTCCTTACGTGTGATTAAGAATGAAGAAATTGGCGATCTTGAATTTGAAACAAATTCACATATTGGATATAGGGAAACGGCAGGCTCTAATCAAAGCAGCAAAATCAACTGGCCGAAAGTCCGCCAGGGGGACTGAAAGCAAGGAGCGATACTGAATGGTCGTTGATTTTACATGAAGCAGCAGTCCAGTACGGCTCCGAAAGTGTCTGTGTGAGGGGCTCTTTCTCATATTGAGGCATCACAGTCATCACCAGAAGTGAAAGATTAATTCCTTCAGTACTGCTTATAAGCAGTGATCAAAGAAGCCAAATTAGATCTTGCATCTGGGTTTGCTAAGTGATATATTTTGCTGGTAAATTGACAGGTGGCAAAATATAATTTATATAAATGGAGAAATGCAAATACCATGTGAAAACTAGTATTCCTTGCTCATTCATTATCCAAAAAAAAAATCTCGAAGCACTCGACTGTTAAACAAACAAGCTTCTGATACAATAATTATAGCGCACCCGCCACAACAGTCTGCTCAATGTCCAAATGCGAATTTTACGGAGCACCAAGCAACTGATCTAGAATTCATCACTTAACAAAGTTACAACGACGCATCAACTCACCCCTCGCTAATAAATGAATGCAATGCAGGAAAGGTAACCAAGTGCTCTGAAACTGACCTAGCATCTCAGAAATCCTCCAGTGATTATCACTTTTCATATTATCAAGTCATCCATTACAATTTAAATTGATACACTGCACCCTGTCCCAGAACCATTAAAAACATTCAGCACCCAAACAAAAGAGACATACGCGTTGCCCGAGGTAATTTATAGTCCTCATCGAAATCCCATCCGTACAGTGCTGCCCCTGGTCTGCTCTGGGGAGTTTGGCTACACCGATTTTTTTTTTTCCAGCAGAATCCCAGGCCGCCAATAGCTTTAAGGCGGTGTTGATGAGGAAGCTGACGTTAGGGTTGTTATTTGGGGCGGGGTGGGGCCGTTGTTAAATGCTGATATGCAGGATGTAGATTTTCACAGCTTGAGCATTGACAATGGTCGGTGAAAACCGCCAAGGTTAAGTTTTTCTTTGTTGCACACGCCAGACTGTCTCGACAGTTTACCCACATCTTATTCCCTGAACAACTATTAATGACAACAGTTAGGATTATTTGCAGGCGACATTCTGTGTTTTTTTTTCCGTGAAATGGTGCTGTTACCGAAATATACAGCCGGAATCAACTGCCTGGACACGTTCAATGTTCACAAGACTTGTGTCAATATTATAAGGGAGCAGCGATGAAGTTGCTGGTACAGACATCACCACAACGCCAGCTGTTTCCTGTCAGTTCTGCACAACAGCAACACATGCAATGAGTGCTCTGTGAATCTGCACATTACGAGATGCTTTGGGATTACAAACAAAAATCTTCAGAAATAATTACTCATCTTCATAAAAAAAATACACTTCATCTTGCAACAAATATCCCTGTGGTCTCTACTTCTCCCCAAAACTCGGGCGGAATGATGGAAACACAGTTCTTGAAATGATTGGCAATATTTCCCGAAAAGGTGCAAATACATTTCGGCCGCATATAGAGAATGATTTAGGAGCGGCACAGTTGACTGGGTAATTTGGGAAAACCGCCCAAGTAATAATTGTGCTCACTACACATCTGTTATTGGTGATAATGATAATCTAGCAACTGCACTTGAAATGAAACATTTTCTCAAAGTGTGACAACAATGGGCACCAATAAATTTGAGGTCAATGGAGGTGCAGCCGGTATTCAGATTTAAGGTTTTCTTTTTCAATCTCATTATAGCTAAACCGCTAAATTTAGCTGATCGAATTTTAAGTGTTTTGACCATCTCCTTATATGAAATGTCCGTCAAATTCTCCTCCAAAAATTTGACAAATTAAACTCGAATTGGGACTGCAGACAAGCCACTGAAATATATAAGTAGTAGCTTCAAAAAAATACAGTGAAAACACAAAAAGTCAACAATATACGCCGAACGATTTATCTGCGAAGCTTTTAAACAGTGTCCTGCGTCTTTGGACCTTAGAAAGAGAATTGGAAATAGATATTTGAAATGATTGCGTCTATCGCTTTCCTAAGGTGAAAAGGCCTCTCGAAAAAATGTCCCAGTGTGTCAAGTATTTATTTAATTGATTAATACATTTAATAAATTTATGAACTTACGTTTCAAGGCGCTGCAATCTGTACAACATTGAAAGCTGTAAACAAGACCCCCCCCCCACCCCTGCTCAAACACAGATTATAATCAGGATGCAGAAAATACATAACAGTACTTTTAAAAATTAAAACCTTGCAGCTTTCATGCATAACCGAATAACTCTGATGAGGCTATTGAGTTGACCACGCTGATTATGATGTTTAGAATGATAATCAGAAATGAGCCCATTATAATTGTAAAAATAAATTTATAAGATAAAAACAAAAAAACTGCGAATGCTGGAAATCCAAAATCAAAACAGAAATACCTGGAAAAACTCAGCAGGTCTGGCAGCATCGGCAGAGAAGAAAAGAGTTGACGTTTCGAGTCCTCGAGACCGTTCAACAGAACTGAGTCAATATTAGAAGAGGGGTGAAATATAAGCTGGTTTAAGGTGTGGGGTGTGCGTGGGGTGAGAAAACCTGTGGGCGGGGGGCGGGGTGGTGGTGGTGTGCTTGTAGGTACAAGCAAGCGCAGTTATAGGAGCAGATAATCAAAAGATGCCACAGACAAAGGATGAAAGAAGTGTTGAAGGTGGTGTTATTATCTAAACATATGTGCTAATTAAGAATAGATGGCGGGGCACTCAAGGTATAGCTCTAGTGGGGTTGGGGTGGAACGACTCGCAGGACACACAAGATTTAAAAATAATGGAAATAATTGGGAAAAGAAAAATCTATATAAATTATTGGATAAAACAAAAGGAAGGGGGGAAACGGAAAAGGGGTGGAGATGGAAGAGGGAGTTCAAGATCTAAAGTTGTTTAATTCAATATTCTGTCTGGAAGACTGTAAAGTGCCCAGTTGGAAGATGAGGTGCTGTTGCTCCAGTTTGCAATGGGCTTCACTAGAACAATGCAGCAAGCCAAGGACAGACATGTGGGCAAGAAAGCAGGGTGGAGTTTTAAAATGGCAAGTAACAGGAAGGTTTGGGATTTTCTTGCACACAGACAGCAGGTGTTCTGCAAAGCGCTCGCCCAGTTTACGTTTGGTCTCTTCAATGTAGAGGAGACCACATTGGGAGCAACAAATGCAGTAGTCTAAGTGGGGGGAAATGTAAGTGAAATGCTGCTTCACTTGAAAGGAGTGTTTTGGCCCTTGGACGGTGAGGAGAGAGGAAGTGAAGGGGCAGGTGTTTCATCTTTTTCGTGGGCATGGGGTGGTGCCATAGGAGGGGGTTGAGGAGTAGAGGGTGATGGAGGAGTGGACCAGGGTGTCCGGAGAGAATGATCCCTATGGAATGCCGCCATGGAGGGGTGTAGGGAAGATGTGTTTGGTGGTGGCATCATGCTGGAGTTGGCGGAAATGGCAGAGGATGATCCTTTGAATGTGGAGGCTAGTGGGGTGATAAGTGAGGATAAGGGGGACCCTATCATGTTTCTGGGAGGGAGGAGAAGGTGTGAGGGTGGATGCGTGGGAGATGGGCTGGACACAGTTGAGGGCCCTGACAAAGACCATGGGTGGAAAACCTCAGTTAAGGAAGAAGGAGGACATGTCAGAGGAGCTGTTTTTGAAGGTAGCATCATCGGAACAGATGTGACGGAGGCGAAGGAACTGAGAGAATGGGATGGAGTCCTTACAGGAAGCGGGGTGTGAGCATCTGTGGTCGAGGTAACTGTGGGAGTCGGTGGGTTTGTAATGGATATTGGTGGAAAATGTTCTTGTTTCTAACTTTATGTATGATAGCCTGAAGGCATGTTCTTCTCATTTTTATACCCGACTTCTAACGGGAAAGAAAAATCATCTTTTTTTTTTGCATTGCCTCTTGTCAATTGAATTTCGTATTTCATCCTAAAGCCATCAGTAACGAACAGAGTTGTGGATTCAGGTTGAAATGGCCTTCCAGGTAGTTCAGAACAGGTTTCAATGACAGGTCATCTCGACATGAAACTTTAACCTCTCCTTTCCAGAGGAGATATTGCACACGTTCTACATTCTAGCGTTTTGTTTTGTTTGCATTTCACATCAACAGCCTCACATTTTTTTTCGTTTTTTATACTGAACGGGAATGCCCTGTAATAGCAGCGAAAAGAAGGAGAGACAGTTAGAGAGTCAGGCGGTTCGGAAGACAGGGTCTGATTTCCACGCTACCATATTATTAAACAATGAATCTGATCAAATCGCATTTTGTGATTTACTGCTGAAAGTATTGAGATGTTTCGGAAGACAAAATTGAGAATTGTTTTAAAATATTAACACTTTTGCCTATTCTTTGATTGAATATTGATGCATAATAATATACAGAGCGAAGGAAGCTCTCTGTCTGAAAGGCCGGTGAATGTTCAAATCCTCATCACATTTAAAACATGCTCGCTTATGCGTTTAAACTATGGTAGCGCAGAAACAAAGTGCCAAAACTGGGAAGTGGGGCTAGGCGGTCTCCTATTTTCCGACCTTCGCAGGCCCATTTAGCCGAAGACCCTAATTCTGAGCTTTAAATTGCTCTGGCTTTACCCGTGTACATAGGTCCCTGTTCTGTATCGGCGTTCACCTGAGGTCCCTTAACCGGCTGGCTAGTTCGGACTTGAAAACCTCCCCAACTGAGTAAGTTGCACAACTGTAAAGCAGATGGTTTTCCCGAGAGATAATATTCCAGTATGGGCTGTATTTATTGATGAGGGACGTTAAACATTTATTACTGCCCTTCATTAATATGGTTTGAATTGAGGATTTATGTGTCGAGCTTATTTGTCGAAATTATATCCAATGAATATTTTAAGCTTTTCAATTGATTTCAAGCGCGATCACTGTGAATCATATTTAAAAAGGTTTTACAGCTGGTTGGCGGTTAAATGCGATATTTGCCTCAGAACGATTTAAATCCGAAATCGAACATAAATATCTCAGCAGCTGAATTTGTTATGTTCTCTGCTTCTCTTCATCACGCACAGCTGATTAAGATTTACACTCTGATCAGACAATTTCAGCGGAGCTGGTACGACGTAGAGAGACGTCACTGTTAGAATAGCATGGAATGGAGTCTTGGATTACGTCAATTAACTGAGCATGAAAATGCACCTCCTAACGTGTGAGCCTCCACACATATTACTGTCAGTGCTATTTCTCAAAAGACGTTCCGTCTGAATTATGTGTAATATAGAGGCAAGCACTTACGCTTCAATAACAGATGGTTCAGCCTTAGGGTGTTTTGCAAGTTCGATAAATAATGTATATTGATGTAAGATTAAAGACCACAATTAATTTTATAATGTTTTCTTTTCGCGATTAAGTGCATTCACGAAATATATAGTTACAGCATCTTCTTTAAGTCATGGGAAATGGCACTGATCAATATTCTTGCTTAATTTGTTAATACATCCTTCCAAGATATGACCGCATTGCATGCAGTTTACAATTCGCATTTCACTGTTTATTTTGAAGGATTATGTCATAAGTAAGTTGGCTAAAACTTATTCAGTATTCTCATTTTTTTCACGGTCCCATGTGCTATTTAATGAGGTATAGAGTCTTGTACCTTTATTTCCTTCGACCTTCCTGATTTGCAGTTACTGCCAACTGAACCCACTTTCATATTTTTCAAATAGATGTTTATCTGTGGCAGAGCTTTCTGAATGTTGTCTGCTATGATGACCTGAAAGATTTCAAATATTTTTTCAACTTCAGAATTATGGACAATGATAGTTAATTATGCAAATTTAAATTTTAAATTGAGATCGAATAATGTTGTTTGTGATAGTATAATTATGGTTATAATGAATATTAATTGCATGCTGAAAGATGAGGAGAGCATTAGATTTCACATTTTCCCAGGAATTAAGCTTTGAACATGCCTGATTATTCGTTTCTTTTTTGGTGGGGCTGAAATATTTTTAAATTAAATTCAAGTTTCCTAAGCCAGTAATTTATATGGATATTATTGATTTGAACATGAATGTTTGTCAGCCTTTTCCACATTCTTCATGTATTTTTTTAAATAGGATCATGATGCATTTAATGAGACATCAGATCTGAACTCGCAGTCTGTTTTCCATTTATGTCGCTTTATATCAGGTTTAAGGACACATTAACATCTTGTGCATCTTGTACATGAGGTATTTAATGAGGAGTTGTATGGACTGCCCATCTATGGTGTTGTTATGACCTAGCTGGTGTGCAGCTTCTTGAGTATTGTTGCGACTTTCATTACCCAGGGAATCACAGACTATTAAACAAACTTCTGAGTTATATGTTCTCGGAAGGCACAGGCTTTGTGCAGGGATTGCAGAAATCATGCAAGTTGTTGCAGAAATCCAACTGAGGGCGGGAATCAATGTGAGATGTTCTATAACACGTTAAAGAGGGAAAATAGATATACCAGAAGATCCTTCTGGTTAAAATAAAAGTCAGAGCCCATTTTGGAAATTTTTAACGGACAATCAATGGTGTGAAGATAACACATATAAAGTGATGAAAAGACATGCAGGTCACCATGTCATCGAGCGCCGAGGGTGGGTTAGGTCAACATACCATCGATAGTAATTTAGAGGGACTTTAGATAGTGAGAAGGTGATCTGTGTAATTGGGTATTCTTGGGATCTCCTGGGAAACGGTGACCAGTTAATAACATGAACTTGCTGCTGAGCCTGTACTGGATGCTTCATTAGCAATGGAGAGCAGATTAAATCACAAACCGCGGGATTATTTCTTCCAAAAAGCGACGGGAAATCTACCTTCAGATAATGATGCAAACTTGGGTGCTTGTGAAATATGTTAACATCAAGTTCCTGAAAATCTTATGTTCAAAAAGGGCAAACTAATCTCATTGTTGCTTTCGAGAAATAACGCTTCTGGTCGTTTAATTGTTCTTTTACCACATGAAACTTTAATTCTCAACATTTCATTTCAGTCAGAGCTGGGAGCAGTCAGGCTGTTCCATCAGGTAATTGCTCTCAATTTCCATATTATCTGATATCTTCCTGTCCAATCTACGTCAAGTAAAATTAAATGTCGGGGACAAATGCGGTACCGATTGGATCATATATTATCTCGCTCTCCATGTGCCTGTCAGGGAGGAATGGAATGATTTCTGCACTCAGACAATGAACACATTTAAACCATGTTGAGGGACAATTGCGGCCTCATGCGGAGGGACCATGACTAGGGTCCCGGAGAGCAGAATGTCAATAACAACTAATGCTGCTTCCAATCACAAACGGGCTGCCAATAGGCGAATTACATCCAGCCATATATAAAGGTGGTTGGGGAAGGTGGGGCTGGCTTGGAGAAGGAACTTCCAATTTGTACTCTGGCTGGATCTCACTCTCCGTCAATCACTCAGTTAGCTTTACAGTCACGTCCATCTCCTGCGCTCTGGGGACTGGAATATATTCTGAATGTATCGACCAGCAGTACAAGAAGTAGCATCTCCCCCACTTATAACTGACTTGTTTAAAGGTTTTAATACCATTATAACTTCGTGTTTGGCGCATTTGATATTTACTCTGGTTTTCAATGGGAGATTGGGCACAGGACAATATTCCAAATTCTTCTTCTCTGTCCTGCAGAAAGTGCTGCTCGCGCTTTAATAGGTTGTAATTCTCCCTTTATCATTGTATTTTGCACTGAGACTGGCAAATGGAGGCAGTCTGTGCGCAGGAAGTGTGGAGATTAATTAAAGGGAGCAGTGGGGGACTGTGTATGCTTCCGGCTGGGACCTGCAGGATACCGCTGCTGTGTGCTGAGCGTTGGGCTGCGTGACAGTTGGATTTAATATTATATTCAATTAGAATCAATGTGTCTAATAAATTCATGTCACCATTGTGTTAATTTAAAAAAATGTGCTCACACCGGACTGGCACGTTGCGCCCTGTTTTGTATCGCTGCTGGCTTCTTGCTCTGAGGTGACCCGGACCTTCCAAAGAGAAGGAATAATGTTCGTTAAATCCCGCGCGCAAAATACCCTCTCTTTGCCACTCGCTTGGATGGTTCGGGATGTTGTTGGTGGATTCAGTGAGAGTGATTGCGCATCCGGGTTGTTCAGGTGCCCGGCTCTTAGATTATTTTTTTTTTTTCTCCCGCCCTGTATAAATTCCCTGGCTAACGACCCCGAGGAAAACATCAGAACACTTTGGAGTCTTTGTATCAAGCTCATTTGAGGAGTTTGCCAGGGAGCAGGGGAATTTCCCAGATGAAGTTGAAACTTCCCAGGTTGATTTGACATATTTCAAGGCGCCAATACTTCCGCACGGTCCGCGTGCTCATCTTTGCCGTAACTCTGGTTTCCGAGAGCCAGGAGGACGGATTAATTGAGCTGATATTTTACAGATTGCAAAGGGGGAATGGAGGAGGAAGTTTTCTGTGCAGAGGGAGAGTCTAAATCATGGGGCAGCACGAGGATCATCTGCAAACATGATCCCGACGTTAACTGCACAAACCATTAGTTTCATTATTTAAACTATATTCAGTTCAAATGAAGTACAACATTTTAAACAATTATGTTAAGTGCACTGAACGACAGAATTTCAGGGAATAATCTTAACAATGTTATATTACTTGATGAAAAGCGGAGAGATCCCCAACCTCACCCCTAAGAAATCCTGGCACATGGACTTCACCTGGTCATCATCAGAACAGATTCATTAGCAATTTAACACATTGCTGGATTTTGTTGTACAGGACAGCAATTCAAAAACTGACTAAGTATTTTAAAACTAAAATCAATGGAGATTAAGGGGAAACTGCACTCTCTAAGCTACTGATCAATGTCGAACTATCTTGAGCTGCTTCACTCATGTCCCTCTTTATGTATTATATTCAGAAGAGGAGTAGTTTGATCATGATCGCTCAGTGCTCAGCTACATTCACAATTCATCAAATTAGGAAGCAGCTCAGGACCACTCAGAGAAAATCCTGGACAACATTCATGACTCACATTATAAAAGACAAGTAAGAAGTGCACCACATGGGTGTCTGCAAACGGGTAACAGTTGATTTCCAATGATACAGTCCCTCACAATCTTAAGCTTGTGGAACATCTTTGAATGAGCATTTGCAATACCCATGTCATATCCAAGGCTACATGAGCAGGCCAGAGCCTGAGTGTTCTGTAAATCTCGATCTTCACCTGTCTCAACAGAGTTTCTCTTTTCCCAAATCAGCGCTAAATATGGAAACTCCACTTGACATGTATAGGCACTGCTGAGGCACTGATCTTGGCCATCCCCAGGCGAAGTTTTGTCTTTGACTGGGAGCTCACTCACCACCACCAACGGCAAATCTCTCTGTCAGTGGGGTAATAAGTCTGCATTCTTTATTATGTGCAGGGGGAATGGCAACTACTCTACAAACATCCTCTCCTCCATCTCTCAAAGCCATGGCCTTTTTCTCGCTGTTTCATATTCCATGACCTCCCAATCTAACAGCAACGTGGTAGCCCCTTCACTGCACACAAGTCAGTTGCTTTTAAGAAAGACAAAATAATCCTCTGAAGCAACAAAGGATGGACAGTAAATACAGGTCAGGTTAGCGAAGTTCACATCTGTAGATCTGTTGGAAACATTACAGAGAAATACACACTCTCGACAATAAATCGGTAGGCCAAATATTCTGTCTCAGGCTTAACGATCTAACCAAGCCTTCTCCACTCACCAACCGCTTTATCCTTCCGCCAGAACAAGATCTCTTCATGTATCTCCATCAGTATAAGCTGAGGTTCCATTGTCCCACATCTGTTCATCAATCATAAATACATCCATGTCAATCACTTCATCTTCTGTAGCTACGAGCTCCACATTCTAACAACTATCTAGTTACAAATATTTCTTCTAAATGTATTTGGGAATTTTAGTGTTTTGTTTTAAGGTCGCAACTTTGGCCATAGCCCCCAGTTAGGGATCGTCTATCCTGTCAAGTCGTTCAATCGTCATCAAGTTCTTTATCATTTCAGTGCTCGGGTTACCTTCCCTAGTAAAAACAAAAGTAGCCAGGAAATTCACTTCCTTTCCGCTGACCATCCTAGTAGAACTTTCAAAATTCATATAAATAATTTTTAAATTTTCTGGCGTCTTTTGGAATTTGACGGCCCCATTGTGGAAGTTACATGGGTGGAAATGGCCGCTAGCTATTCAATCGCCCATTAACTTCTGCGGGACTGTAAAATGCTGGCAGTGCAAGAGTGGGCTGACCAAAATATAATGAAACTACCATGCTTTTCAATTCTGTCCCTCCAAAAATTAAGGCAGAGACACTGAGATCCGATGGCGCATCTAGCTCATGTGCACATTCATTTTCCAATACATACATGACCTCAGAATTATTTTTACCAAAAAATAATGCATTGTTCTCATTTATTATAACATTCATTTACAAACTAAATTCTGATTTTGTGAATATATTGTATTTACTGTTTTTTCTGTCACTCTAATTACTGTTCTGTAGTACCTCCTCAGAATTTTCCTGAGTTTCAACTGTGCTTCCATTTGACTTCACACGCTAATTTTGAACTGTTTCCTGCGGATAATCTACTTCGGTAAACGGTAAACAGTATTGTTCCTGGCATCAGTCCTGCTGGAACATAACTTACTACCTTTATGCTGGTCTGAATATCTTCCGTAGTTGGAGTATTGCTGCCTTCCCATTGACTTGCACATTGGTTATTGCCTCAAGACGCTCCCTGTTTATGCATCTGATTATTTATAAACGATATATATATATGTATATATATATATACATATATATTTACATATACATAATGTCTTTACAGTAATTTTGCCCTATTTCATTGTCTCTAACGTGAGTGACCTGTCGCTACATGACCACTCCCGTTCTTTTCAGACGCTTTCTGCTGTCGTGTCCACAGGGAGGAGAATCAGAAATGCTTCTGTGATCTATTCGATATAGAGCTTTGGCAATCGAAGGGTGATGTAATGGAACATGAGCCAATGCACATAAACTATGATTTCAAGTTTACTCTTTGGAAGACGGGGAATATTCTGGAGAGCCCAAACTGCACTCCTGACATGTTCAGCCTATTCAATCTAATACTTGGTTTAAAGAACAGCACATGGTTATCGGGTGATCCGTTCCTTTAGATTGTAGATATCAATATTTTTTTAATGCTAAAATAGCAATAGCCATGGTTTTACCGGCCTGTTCAAAAGGATTCTTTATATTGGTTTGCACTTCCAGCTTTCGGATCTATTCACGAGGAAGTTATTCTCGGATCGATCATTTTAAGTCTGAGGTTGTTTTGTGTCTTTGCTCGTCAATGTGCTCCATCGGCGAAAACAAATGCCAGCATGTCAAGTTATAGACACTGAACATTCGAGGACAAGTCAGGGTTCCTGGATTAATCCCAACGATGTTGTGACCTGTCACAGTATCTGCAAAATGTTTAGTTCCAGTCACCAGGTGCCAGAGAGGTGTTACGCCCTGGAAGCATTATGAAGAGAAAGCTGCATTCTCTTCCATATAAGCAGATGCTATGAAGAGCGTGTTGTTAAAATTCATGAGAAGGGATTGTTTAGTGAGGGGCGAGAGGAAGTAAAAGTAGATAAATTGGGTCGTTGAGAGTAGATACGTACTTAAAACTATTAAATACATCTCGATAGAAAATACGGAATGGGTGAAAAAGGCTTATTTTTTGGTGATCAGAGCATTTCTCGCAGGGAATGTATGTGGGGCGGGGTTGGATGTCACTTGATGTTGTTTATATTTGGAAATTAATGGCAAACAGTACCAGCTGTGAAAGGTCGTAATCCGGATGACCTTCAATAATGAGATATTTTGCCTGCTCATCGAATGTGTGCACGTGTGTTGGGGTGAAGGATGATTTGGTTGCAGGCAGAGGTTCACATTGTTCTTGTGTCAGTGAGGCAGAATGTCAGTGTTCATTATAGGCCGCAACTCGGTCTGTGCTTTCTGGACGGGAATCAGGATAAGAATGATGTGGTAGAGCAGAAATTGTTTGACGTCAAAGTGCACATCTCTCTCAATAGGTGCTGAGCCAAGTTCTCTCTGCAGTTGCACTGCGTGTTCCTAACACGAAAATGAGGTAGCAATACATCTCAGTGTGTTAAAGCATGCATATGTCTACATTACAAGCAATAGCTTCTGGAGGAAGGTGGGGTTTAGCGTCATCAGTATTGTGCTCAAATGAAACCATTATCGGAAGTCGTCATGCGGATTTTGTTTAAACAGATATCCACAAAATTGAAAATGGTTGCTGCTATCATGTAATGTTGTTACTCAGATCACAGATTTCCGAGACTAGTATACAGGGATTCCCAATGATCGGGCAGACTGAAGATACAGTTCGGTACAACCTAGGGAACAATTTGTGATCTTCACTGGGATTTAAACACACCATCGTGGTTTGTGATCAGCTTTAGTGTGGAGTGGTCGTATCCGGGGGGAAATGGGGCTTATTTTGGAGAGGGCTCTGGACATCTACGTTGCAATGAGACAAGCCGGACAGACTGTCCTAACTCTCTAGTAAATCCAAACGACTGCATCCACATAAACGATGTCAGAGTGAGCTGTTCCGGTGAGTAGACCGATTCCAGAAGATGAAAACCATTTGTGCTGAACTTTCAGGAAATGAGAAACTACCATTGCTGTTTCTTTCTAAAAGCTTCATTCCTAAGCACGTCTTTATAGTTCACTGTCACTTTTTATGATTCTGGAATAACGCAATTATTTTTAAGTCAGTAACTTCTGCATTAACTTTAATTAGCACGTTATTATTTCAATGCATGCAACATGCACAGGTGTTTCATTCACATTTGAAAATACACCGATTATTGAAATGACTCTCAAGTTGTGTTCGGTCTGCCAAACCTGAGGCAGACTTCATTAATTGTAGAAGTAGGTGCATTAATAATTAAAGGTATTGCATAATTTTAGAGAGCGGATTTACTGAATTGACCTAAATTAGGTAAAGGATGAGGAGAAATTTTCCCTTCGGGTTTCTCGTTCAAAACAGTGGGATCCTCTCCGTAGCAGGATTGCAAGTGTACGATCTATTTGCCTACGTCAGCAGTTGAAGAGGAAGGATTTCAATGGCTTTCAAAGGGGAATGTAGGAACCAGCAATGAATGCAGCCTATGGCAAATATGTTCCTATCCCTGCCAAATATATATATATCATTCCTTGTGTGGCCTTGTTCTGGATTACTGGACCGATCACACTTTACAAATCTTTGAAATCCATTTGAAATTTTAAACACGGTTTAATCAGCGCTAATCCTTCCTGATTCAATAGCCTCAAGTCATCTTTGTACACTGGATTCATAAAACAATGTATAAGCAGATTATTAATCTTTAGTAACTACGTTGCATCCTCTCCAAGATTAATATATTATTTCTGAGTGTCCTGTCCAAATCAGTCAGCAATTTACACGTTGTGTGTGGCCAATACTTCGTAAGACTGAAACTTCACGTCGTCTCTTTGGTATTCCAAAGCTGTTGACACGAAGTCCAACATTCCATTCGCCTTTTCTGGATGAAATCGCAACTTTGGGCAAATAGAAACGTCCTATTAATTGCCGATCGCATTTTGGTGCGTTTCAAACATAGTGTATTTCAACAATGCAGTGCAACACCATCTTATCAATTGTCATCACTTGCTTATTGTTTATTTTGCCTTGTCTATATTCAAATTCTCATTTACAAATTATGTTGGCCATTACCTTTATTAAAAATAGGGAAGCATGGACCCCAGTTGGTTGGTGGTGAGGACAGGCGCTCGGGCCGGCTGGAAAGTGCTGCATGGAGAGCAGTGGGGACGCTGTGAGATGTTCACTTTGGTTTCAAAGACGCCAGTGTGGTGTGTGAGCACCTTCAGTGCGGTGCTGTCATGGGAATACCTAGAGTTTATCCCTTTGGGCAAGGAACCGGCCCGGTGTGGAAGGAAAATTTCAGTTGCCGCGGGAACGAATCCCGATTGACAGTGTCCGGTTACATCCGGGGGAAAATTTAACAGCTCTCATAGAAAAGACGTGAGTGTCATCTGTTCGGGAGATTCCTCCCAGTCTATGTAATCATGGAGTCATATCAAGTTGTGCAGCACAGAAATCGGCCTTTTGGCCTGTTCTGTCCGTGCAGGTTCTCTGCAAAATTATCCTAACGAGTAACACACCTGGAAATTTACTATAATCCGGTATTAGCTTCAATTCGAATATCTGGCCACTTACACTATTATATCTGCGATTTATGCTCATCCAGCACATCTTCAGGCAGTGCATTTCAGATCTTCGCCGCACTTTCTTTTACAGTGCTTTTCATATCTTCATCCACCATATTCTCTGACAATGAATTTCAGAACCTCATCATCATCATTTTCAGAGAATGCATTTCAGATCCACATCCTTCACTTTCTCAGGCAGTGCATTGCAGACCCTCATCCTCCACATTCTCCAAC
Source organism: Carcharodon carcharias (assembly GCF_017639515.1). Lineage (NCBI taxonomy): Eukaryota > Metazoa > Chordata > Chondrichthyes > Lamniformes > Lamnidae > Carcharodon > Carcharodon carcharias. Next base: position 68,820,204 of record NC_054488.1, read on the forward strand.
CGTAAATTGCAGATCCTCAAACACCACAATCTTAAACAGCGCATTACAGATCGTCAATAAGCACATTCTCAGACAATACAATGCAGATCTACATACGCCACATTTTCAGACAGTGCATTGCAGGTCCACATCCACTTCAGTCTCAGACAGTGTATTTCACGTCTTCATCAACCGCATTCTCAGAAGGTGCATTCCGTATCCTCATCTATCACATTCCTGGAAAGTGTATGCATATCGTCAGCCACCAGATTCTCATGCATGTGAATTCCAGATCCTCATCACCCATATTCTCCAACAGTGCGTTGCAGGCCAAATTCCCCAAAATTCTAAGGCAGTGCATTGCAGATCCACATCCACCACAATCTCGGAGAGTGTATTTCAGATCCTCATCACCCACAATCTCAGAAAGTGCATTTGAATCCACATTCAACACTTTGTCAGAAATCGTACAGCAGATCCTCAACTATGACATTCTCAGACTGTCCATTCCTGATCCTCACCCACCACAATCTCAGATAGTGTATTGCAGATCGTCATCCAGCACATTTTCATACATTGACTCCCAGAACCTTATCACCCACATTCTCAGTCAATGCATTATAGATCCTCATCCATTGCAATCTCAGACAGAGCATTGCAGATCTAAATCCAGCACATTCTCAGACAGTGCTTTGCATATCCCTATTCACTTCACTTTCAGGCACTGCATTGCAGATCCTCATTCACTGCAATTTAGGGCAGTACATTGCAGATCCTCATCCACCACTTTCTTAGGCAGTGCATTGCAGCTCCTTATTCACAACAATTTCGGACATGCATTGCAGATCCTCGTACACCACAATCTCAGAAAGTGCATTGCGGAACTGAATTACTCGTGCCATGCAAAACAAGCATCCTTATTTCACCAATTCCTTTGCCTATCAATATAAGTCTGTACTGGTCGTTCTTGACCATTCCGCCAATGGGACCAATTTTTCATTCTCATTTTATCCAGATCCCTGAGGTTTTCAGCGTTCCTTCTCTAAGTAGAATATTCGTAGCTTCAGTAAACTATGGAGAAAAAGTAAATTTATCATCTCTAGAAACATCGTATGATGCATTCCGGCAGCTTTTCTAATGCCTTCAAACCCTCCTTAAAGTGTGCTGCCTAGAACTGAACGCATTACTGCAGTTGGGACCGAAGTGAATCATCAAAACATCCCTGCAGTGTCCTCCGTGCCTTAGTGATAAACCAAAAAAATCGTAACTGAAGTAGGCTTTTCGCAGCCTGCGCTGTAAACTGCAATGATTTCTCCAGATACAGCCGAGGTTCCTCAGCTGTTGAAACTCCTTTAGAAATTATCTCGTTCTTTATTGTTCGTCCTACTCGAACATCGTGTGACAATCTAGCTTCACTTGATGACACTCTCAATTCAGAAGCACAAGGCCTGGTTCAAGCCCGACTCAAGTTATTTAGCAGAGCAGTCAAGTGTGAGAATGAAGTGCAGTGCTGAGGGAATGCTGTTTTCTATAGATTGTCGTGTTGCAGGTGAGAGATAAAATCGATGCGATATCTGCATCATGAGTGGAAGATCATAAAACATAATAACCATGAATACTTTGAGGAAAACCAGGGAGTCTTCCCCGTTGTCTTATCCAATATTATCCGTGATCAGCAGCAAACAGTGCAGCTCATCTGGTCATTATCAGACGACTGTTTGTGCGATTTTACTGCGCCCATTACTGTGGCATTCCTTACATTGTAACAGTGACGACAGTTCACAATGAAATTAAATGGCTGTAAGTTGCGTTGAGACATCCGTTAGTTTTGGAAAAAAAATGTTATCTAATTTAAATTTGCATTTCTTTACTTCGGAAAAATGTGTGCCAACCGATACTTCCCTGAACTGAATTGCTTGTGCCATTTCTCCGTCCGTCTGTGTTCGACTGAATTTTATCCTTTTAACTTTTTACAACACTTACAAATTCCGTGTAATTTGAGAAAAAAAATGATTTTTTTTTCTTACAACCATGTCACGGTGGCTAACATATATTAACGGAAAATCAGGGTTTCCAGCCAGGTGGAATATTCCGTTCCTCCGGCCTGGATAAGAGAAACTTTGAACACGACATCCCGTTCCCTTTCAAATAGCAATTCCATCTCCAAGCAGCCATTTTTTCATTTCATTCCAGAGGCGCTAACATTGCTGACAAGTATCTTTCGTGGCCCTTTGGCCAAGGTCATTTGAAAATCCTTCAAAAGCACAACCACCGCATTACCCTCATTAATACTCTCAGTAACCTCATCAAATTACTCCAGCAAGTCCGTCCAGTGCGATTGTCCCTTAAAATAAGCGCCCTAGTTTGCAATTTAACCTACATATGTTGAACTGGCTGTTATTTCTGCCCCAAGGTATCTTTTCCGGGGAAAAAAGAGAGCTTTCTCACAGCCAATATTAAACTTACTGGTCTGTAGTTGCTGCATTTATCCTTACACCCTTTCTTGAACAAAGGTGTAATATTTGGAAACTTCAGTTATCAGCATTGAAGAAGCATTGGTATTATAGCCATTATCTGGTGATTTACGCTGTGAAATTGTTCATGCTCCTCAAGTGCATCGTATATATTCCATGTCCGCTGTCAAATTCAACATCGGTTACCCAAGCTTATTCGTCCTCTTTATAAATTCCATTATTTCATCAACCTACTCTTTGACCATCATTGAGACTTCATAAGCCGATTTCCTTCCTGGTATCGGTTTTGTGTCTATATAAGACAGTAAAATCCCCTTTTATGTTGGTGGGCGTCTCATTTACACTCTGGTTACTGTACATTAATCCTGGATTTCACTTGCATTGCCCAAATTCAATATTCTATGCTTGATTTTATCAGCCTCACTTTAATCCCTATGTCTTTAATCAGCCAGGGGGGCTTGGAGCTTTTGCATAGTCCTGCACTTGTCTAAGCCAATTGTCCATTATCGCTCCTGAATCATTTTCAGAGGTGGCTCCTTCGCATGCACGTCACGAAAATTAGTTATCCCAATGTATGTTCACACATCTGAACGTTAAATATTATTGAGGCCCAATTGCAATCCCTGTTACTCTTATCCTGAATAACACCACATTATTTCCGCCATTAGTGCCGTCTTTCTTTCCTAGTTTTCTGAGCAGTTTGGTTTTCCTCTCTAACATTATGTGACCGTTCCAAAATCCCTGCCAAATTCATTCAGACCTGCCGAACAAATAAACCAGACGGACATCGCACTCTGATTTTTTCATGTGAGACACAGGAACACATCCAATGGTCCTTTCTTCACGGAACTGATTCTATGAGTCCATGAGAACAGATCACAGAGTTACCTGAACTTGATTGGCGCTTTAATGCACATGTTTCTCCCGCCACATTGTCATCAGCTCTATCGCTTGTACGTTGTGCTGGAATAATTTAATATTATCAGTATGTTACACAGTTGATGGCAACTTGTTAGGTTGTTCGCAACATCGTTAAAAAATCATCTGCAGAACTACATTCTTCCTCTATCATCGCTCAAGTAACGGAGCACGAATGGTGGCTGCTCACTCTACTGCCTCAGAAAGCGGCTCCCAGTGATATGCTTCACATTGTAGCCAGAGCCAGAACATTTAAGTGAACAATTGTTGCCAAGGTTACAATGAATATAACGTGAATTATTTTGGTTAGCTTTAACCTCTGCTCTCAATCGCTTTCTTCTTTTAGATGACATTTGGTCACTGACATTGACGAATCGGGAAAGCCGCTCTGATGGCCAAGTGGACATTTAGCACAACGGTGACTGGGGCAGAGTACAGGACACCCTTTGGGAACTTCATGATGCTAAGGTGGTCTGCACGCAACTAGGATGTGGTGTCGCAATTGCCGCTTATAACTTTTCAGAGTATGGAGAGAGTAAGGGCCTGTGTGGGTGAATGATGTCCAGTGTGGAGGAAACGAATTGCATCTCTGCAACTGCAATGAATTCGTCTCTAAATGAGAGTATCGGCGTCGGGGTTCTGTGTTCAGGCGATTACATTTTTCACTATTACAGGAATATAAATAGAATTATCAAATAAGGAGGAAAATGTGAAAATACGTCATTTGTTCCTGGAGTTCTTATAAGCTAACTGCTTAACACAGGAGGGTTAACAGGGAGAGAGTGGGCACGGACAGGACTGATCAACAAGCAGGACATGCATTTTTGCTGGCAATTTATTAAGGACTGAATTTTCGGTAGGACAGGAAATTCTGACTGCGCGGTTGGGAGAGTGTGTTGCAGTTGTTCGCGCGGGGGTGGGGGGAGGTGTGATGGGTGAGGCGCAGTGGGGTCCGGAGGGGTGTTACAGCTTGGTGCGAATTTTTCTGTTAATTTAACAACCTTGTCATAGAATTGCAGTTCATGAACTGGTTAAGGCGACAGGCCGCTGATGGGATTCCTGGATTATTCCATCCTTGAAATACCGAGGCACTTTCGAGGCCTTTCAGCTACAGAAGGCTGAGATTCTCTGAAATATCTGTCTGAAACTTCAGCTTGGTTTCTTTTTCCACTGATGCTGCCACTCCTCCTGAGGAATTAAAGCATTTTTTAATCAATATTACCAACATGAAATAGCGAGATATTCAGAAATCGAGTGAAATAATAGTTCGAGGTGCGTGCAGGGAAAAATAAAAGCTTTGTACAAGTACAATTGCTGTTCATAAGTAGTTTGGGTGGAACGATGAATACGAAAATGTTCAATTGACGTTGAAACAGCGCACACAGCATTGATCACACAATAGGTGAACTGCAAGACAAAATATCCTAGGAGTCAGATGTAGGAATATTTGAAATATTTGCGCACTCCACATTATTATTTCAAGTAATTCGAGATACATGATTTCAAACACAAAATCAATTACCTGCTACACTCAAGTTAATTTTTATATTATTACTTTTGCTGGATAATATCCAATCTCTTCTATTCAGTTATGAGATAAGTGTGCACTCGAATATTCATGATAAATATTGTATTTTTTTGGTCAGAACACAAACAGTTAAGGCTGTCAGACGGTGGAAGCCCGTGTGCAGGCGGAGTGGAGATTTATTACAACGGGACTTCGGGCTCAGTTTGTGATGATTCCTGGGATCTGACAGACGCTGATGTTATTTGCAAACAGCTGCGTTGCGGAAAGGCATTTGACGTGACACTTCCAGCCTCTTGTGAACCAGGCTCAGTCTAGTTTGGCTGGAAGGTTTGAACTGTTCAGGGGAGGTATTGTATCTCTGGCAACGTCCCTCTGCATATTGGAGTTCCCACGACTGTACTAATAGAGAAAATGTGAAGATCATGTGCTCAGGTAAGGGTTACCTAAATGAACTAATGTCCTTTATAAGAGAAGCTTCACACACATGGTATTTTACTGAATGGCGCAGAAACTGCACATGGACTGTCATTCCACTCAACACGTCTGGCTCCCCTTACTCTGCACATACATCATACATGATTTCATTTGTCCCGAGCTGTGTTCCCCTCTGTTATCTTTCCCTCCTGTGTTTATCGAACATCACATTCAAGGCATTGCCACAGTTTGGCCACCAAACGTACGTGTTCCAAGTTCCACATTCTCCTTCTACCTGGGTAATAGAGAGTTTAAATGAAAAACCTCCTGGAATCCCAATTAGGTTGGCTCTTGTCTTTGTACAAAAAAACACGACTTTATTCTAATCTTTACTGAAATAATTCCGTCATTGATACGCCTAACCTGTCGTCTCTGAACGTGTGCTTGCAGATAGTGCAGTCATCCTTGGTATTAACTGCACGCCCAGGTATCTATTCAACATTTGCCTCAATTCCAAACACAAACTGTTTAAGTTAATCTTAAGCAGAAATGACCCCGAGCATCAATCCATGTGCAAATCCCCACCCCCAACTTCTGCCATTCTAAGTAACATTCTGTGTTGCTGCTTGTTGGTTATTTTTCTACTGTGTCATTAATTTCATATTCCCTGGTCTCAACCTTAATTCTGCTGTGTGATAACTTATCGAAAGTTATTTTTTCTTCAAAATCCATGCCACTTACATAGACATTTTTAATATCTGCACAATCTTTCTGAACCTTCTTCAAGTAATACAATGAATTGGTAGATGCATAATTTCCTCTTTTGAAATCTGTGTTGATTATCCCTGATTTTAAAATTGAATTTTACATGTACCTCTGTTACATTTCTGAAATAATTATCTCTATTCAGTGAACACATCTGGCACAACTTGGGTTGAGGGGGCACAGTTGTCGTGATTCCATTTATCACTGGAAGCATCTGGAGCTTTCTTGTTTTGTAGATAGGACACAAAGAGCTGCGTCTGGTGAATGGAAAGCATTACTCTGAGGGGAGAATGGAAATGTTCTGCAATGGGACCTGGCGAATAGTGTGCTCGGAAATACTGGATCGCCATGATGCTGAGGTGATCTGTAAACAGTTACAGTGCGGACCCCACGCTTCTATTGACTATAGCGCTAGGTCATTAGGAGAAGCATCCAGCCCTATTTGGCTCGATAAGATGGATTGTATTTAACATGAGTCGACAATTTGGTACTGTCGGAGAGACCCGTTGGGACAATACAACTGTCATGAGAGTGAAGATGCAGGAGATTTCTGTTCAGGTAACCAATCACACATTCCAATATGCGGGTGTTAATTCATTCATTGATGTCCAAATGAGTCAGCACGTTTCCTTCCTCAACAGAAGGAAAGATAACAAAGGGCCAGCAAGACAATGAAATGATTGCCGGCGAGAATCAGGTGAATGCTGTACTTTATTACACAGATTATGTGAATGTGATACCTGTATTTTTCTCCAGAAATAATAGTGATTGATTCAGTTTGACTGAATCGTGTTGAGGTCTGCGCCTGGTTGGAGGTAACACCAGCTGCTCCGGGCGAGTGGAGATAATGTGCAATAATAGTTGGGGCATGGTGTGTGATGACTCCTGGGATTTGGCCGAAGCCAATGTTGTCTGCAGGCAGCTGGATTGTGGCTTTGCTCTGTTGGCCTCAGGAGAGTCCGCTTTTGGCCAGAGTGAAGTTGATATATGGTTTGATGAGGTGAGGTGTACCAGAATCAAATCATTTATCTCCGAATGTCCTTCCTCAGCGTCTGCTCAACCTGACTGTGATCATAAGGAGGACGCCAGTATGATTTGCTCCAGTAACTGTAGTGCAGAATGGTGGGGATTGGGTCTGGGATACTGGCGGTTGGTCATTGTTCACTGAATATGACTCATCAATTCGTAAATGATGAACAACAGTTGACTTTCTAAATTTAAATTTTATCTTTTTTTTGCATAATATCCCATTGGTTCCAAATTGTCGCCGACAGCTTCTCCTCCCAAACCCACAGGTTGGTCTTATTGATAAGTATTATTCTTGTCAAGATTAATGCCCAGAATGGTCTGCTATTATGGACAATTTCTTGTTTTTTTTTTATATTTCTGAAGTTAAACTTAATGTTTCAGAATGATGTAACATTTCAAAATACAAGGTATTCTGGGTCCCAGTTGAATCTTTCTTTAACATTTCCTTAAGAACATGAAAATTAAATCACATCCATCCCTCTTGTGATCTTTGTGACACTCGGGACCCTGTTCATCTGTGAGCTCATCGCACTAATTATGCTAATGCAGAGACAATCATCAAGGAAAGGTGAGACTCTAAAAATATCACTGAGTACACTTTCAATCTCGGATATTTTTTGTTTGTTTGTTTAAAATCATGAATGGGATTTGAACCTCGCTAGAAGGCCTGCATTTATTGCCCATCTATAATTGCCCTTGAGAAAGAGTTGATGAGCTGCCTTCTTGAACTGTTGAAGTCAATGTTACGTAGGTACACACACAATGGAGGGTGTTTAAGGATTTGACCCAGCGATCGTGCAGGAATGGCGACAAAAATCTAAGTAATTATGATGAGAGGTTTGGAGGGTGACATACAGGACGTAGTTTTCCCATGTGTCTGCTTCCCTTGCCCTTCTCGTTTGTTATTTATGTGGTTTTGGAAGGCCCTGTTTAAGTAGCCTTTCTGAATTCTTCATGAGCATCTTGTAAATAGCACACACTGCTGCCACTGTACGTAGGTGGTGGGGGGAGTGCTTGTTTGTGGATATGGTGCAAATAAATCGGGAGGCTTTTTTTGGATGGTGGCAAACGTTTGGAGTGTTGTTGTAGATGCGCTCACACAGGAAAGTGGAGAGTATTCATGAACACCATTATTGTCCCTTGTAGATAGTGGAATGGATTTGTCTAGTCAGGAGTTGAGTTCCGTCAGAAGGCTCCCTTGCCTCTGACTTACTTTGCTCACCACATCATTTATATCACAAGCCCAGTTCAGTTTCTGGTCAATGGAAACCTCCCGAATTCTGTTAGCTGGGGATTCAGTGATGGCAATGCAACTGGATGTCAAAGGCTGACAGTTATTTTGTAAATTGTTGGAGAGTGTTATTCCCTAGCAATTGTGTGGCGCGAATTTTACTCGCCACTTTGAACGTCCAGTCTGGATATAGTCCATGTCTGACTGCATGTTCTCATGGCCTGCTGCAGTAGCTGAGGATTCGCGACTGGTGATGAACATATTGTGACATCATTAGCGATCATCCGCACTCCAGATCTTCTGATGAAAAGATGGTCATTGAAGAAGAAGATGAAAATGGTTGTGCGAAGCACGCTATGCTGAGGAGCTCTTCTATGAATGTCACAGCACTGAAAGATGATTGACTTCTAATAACCAAAACGCCCTTGTTTTGTGCTCACTCTGACTCCAACCATTGAACAGTCTGGCATCCTAATGGCTCCAGTTTTATCAGGCACCTTCATGACTCATATATTGGAAAGGACTCACTGTGTTATCCTTTAACATAAAATGTCACTTGCCATTTTGGAAGCTAATGGTAACCGATTTTAACCACTATTCTCGTTAAAAGCACCCCTGAAACAGTGAAATGTGACACTTAAATGGAAAAGTCATGTGGCTGCCCACGTTCACAGTCATAATTGATCGACCGCTGCTGCATATCCAGCTGAATATAATTGTTGTAGCCATAGATCAGAAGGTTATTTGAAGCCTTTTAGACTTATTGCCAAGTCATTATGTATCTGTTAATCGACCTATATCCAATCAGGGTCCATCAACCCCTTCAGTTTCCGTGGCCGGGTGCCCAAACTATACCTCCCTAGCCAGAATCGATCCACAATTTTGAAACTTGTGTTTTGATGTTTTTTTCGGCACCAGTTGATGAATATTGTGTACCCTGTCATGACTAACTACTTCGTTCTGAACAACCATCAGACACCTGTTCGATGCACTCAGGAAATTTATTTTAACGCTAATGTGTTACATAAAGGACGCGTGAGCTCCTCACTGCTTTTTCCAATCTGAAGCTGTCAGCAGAATTCAATCATTCATTCCCAGCTACTATTCAGCTGAAATCCCCGTGGGCCTCACGACCAAGTGATCAGCTGGAATTGATTTCTCCTGAAACGCCTCGTTTCGTCTTTCCGAACGTTAATTTAATTGGGCTCTAGTCTGGTGGAGTTGAGCACGTGCCCATGCTGTTACACACACACACAAAAACATTCACACGCACATACCATCTATCTCACTCTGTCTCTCACTCTCTCTCTCACACACACACATATGTTTACGTGCTCTCTCGGTAAAATACCTACTTAACAAGGAATCATTCATAGCCAGCTCACTGACTTTCTGCATTCACTTTCACCATCTGCTTTCTTTTATTATTTGCAAACATTTTATTATTAAACACGAGTAAGGCGCAACAAAATGTTAATCCCTCCGCTCTGTCTCCTTCAGGTTAGGTCACTGGCGGCTGGGGTTCACCAAATGATTTGCACAAAGCTATTTATGAAGAAATTGAAGATATTCCGCCTGTCAAGGATCCAGCTCTGATCCGTGGCTCAGGTTTGTAACTTCCCTTGCAAAGCCAATCCGCAGTTGGGAACTCTATATCCATTTACCCCCTTTATAAGTCAGTGCAATGAATGGGCGCGAGAGGCTTTCCGCTCACTTTACTCATGTTAAAGTTACCTATCTTTGTGTCCGCCTGTTATTTGAGAGGAGTACTGAGCTTCTCAAATTTTCCAAAATCCTGTGTTGTTCCAAGGGTACTTTGACGTTTGGTTGAAATTAGCGAGCAGATCGGTGTTTGCAACTTCCCAAAGGACTGCTCACTGCCTCCATTAGATAACTGAGTGACTAAATTATATGAAGAGATGATTATTGAATAGAAAATGCAGTCCACTCACACCAACTAAGATATTTAGGAATAACTTATTTAACATTATATATATATATATATATATATATATATATATAGGAAAAAAAAAACACAATCAAACTATATTCAACCGAAACCAAAGAATATATTTCATTAACTAAGACGAATGCGTTAAACACTGGGCAAACGATTGGGAACTAAAGCACACGGAAAATAAATAAATAATGAGAAGATAGGGAAGAGGAACAAAGGCTGGAAGCGGGGTGGTTGGCCACGCAGCGTAAGAGGGACTACGATGAAAGACGACAAGTGTAATTACTGTGATTTTAACGACTAATCAATGAAATCATCTAGCAAGTTTGCACAATAATTAACTACCCAAAGGAAGGGTGGGTCAGAATGGCAAGGTGTTATTCCAACAGTAACTGAAAAAATAAGAGCAACATTCATGAAATCTCAGAAGTATTAATCAAGAACATTCTTTTAGTATTTGCCAGATGTAACGTTGGAAAATTAGGTTAGGAGTGTCAAAATTACATTAAAATTAAATTATACAGCGAGATAAAATAAAATCCTACCAAAAAAAAAGCAAGGGACAGAGCAGTTTCCTTTCATTCATTGTAGAAAAATATTACAAGGTAGCAGAGGCACAATTACAGTGATTAACCATTTCATTTCAAGCGTTGGCAGTGCTACCATCATGGCGGATAACTAACATTAAATGTACAGTTAAATATGGAGAAGGGAAATGTCCAGGGACGAAATATTGAACATTGGTGGGGGAAAGCTAATGAGATTGATACTAACAAGGGAAATAGTACAAATTCTCATCAAACACACTAAAGCACAGTCAGTAAATCCTTAAAATAATGGGATCTGTCACATTAGCAACGTCAGCAAAATGTTCAAAAAGGTAACAGCATAGGTAAGTTTAGCAGTGAGGACATCAATATTCTGCGGATATGATAAATCATTTTTGGGAAATGTCCACTTAATATACCGATGGATAAGACAAATGTTTACCTCTCAGCTATTGCCCAATGGGTAACAAGCTTGCTTCTGAGTCAATATTTTCCGGCATCCAGTTCCACTCCAGTACTTGTACAGGAATATCAAGGCTGACACTCTGGTGCTGGAATGAGCAGCTGACGCCCTCTTGGCAGTATTCATTTTCAGAGTCGTTGTTTAAGAGGTGACTAAAATGTCTTCATCTGGAGACTTGAGTGTTGCCATTTGTATACTGAGAAATATATATCATTTGAGCAAAATCACAGAATCAGATTATCTGCTAATTAGCACAACACTGTGAATGCCCGTGAAAGATTGTTGTGTACAAATTCTCTGCCGCGTTTCCCATATTACAAGATCGACGATCATCACAAGTATCCATTAGCTGCAAACAGCTTTGGACATCTAGTGATCATGAAAAGCACTTTTTGCTCTTATTCATTACATTTACAAGCAGTCATGTGACAACTATGAGAATGGCTAGCCTGCTGCCTGCAAGACAGAAAACTGATTGTGGTATACAGGGTAGATATGTAGAGGGAAGAAAATGGGAATTGGAATTCAACACGCGTCCCTGCTGGGATCACTGTTGTTCAAAATTTATCCGAACGATTTAGATTTTGGATGTAAACGATATTTTTTAACTATTGACCAAATTCTGGTGGGCTGAGGTGTGGTGAAAGCATTTTAAAAACAGACATTAATAAATTTGCAGCAATTTGCAGCAATGGACATACGATTTGCAAGTGAAAATGCACATAAGTAATTATGGGGAAGTGCGCTCTAGTATGAAAAATAAGAATTAATTTTGAATCTGAAATAATGAACCGGAATTAAATGTTAAACTCGTGGGATGCAGAAGTTCAGGGACACAAATACAAAAATAAAGTCGATGCAGAATGATCAGGCTGTCAAAAGCCAAACCAAACACTATATTTTAGTTCTGGATAGATGGATATAAATAACAATATTGGTCTGGTGAACCTCGATTGAACAGTAGTTAGAGGGAACACGTAGTATAATTTAAGGTCCTGGACAGCATTTTAAAATATATAGAGGCGGAGTTGATGAGGCTCAAAGCACTTTACAAGGAAGGAAACCGTGTTTGGAGCGAAAGGTATCCAAACATTGTGAAAATAAGGATCATAAAAGGCTTGACGGGCACTTACTGAGTTTCTTTCTCTTCCGTCAAATGGGACGGATTTAACGCGTCTGCTGAAGAAAGAGAAGGGGAGTATTGGGGAAGGGAAATGATTCTGGATACGGAAAGAACTTCTACTGTCCTATTAAGGGAAATATTGCCTTCTCGAGGTCATCCGGAACATTTAATGTCCATCCCTGAATGCCTTGATAATCTGATAACGGTCCTTCACCTTGAAACATTCGACTCCAGTTGGCGAATATTCTGGAAAAAGTGGCGTAGTGTAATAAACAGCCGGATATTGCGACATGGACCACTAATTATTTTCCTCTCTGCCATAATGGGCTGAATACTTCTGCACCGTGATGACACTATCAGGCCATGAATAACTGCTCCAAGAACCAGAGTATTTTTCCTCTCATTGACAGTTTTTGCTTCTATTGACTCGCTCAGTCATAGTGAATACTACACCTGCAACATTTTAGATGACAAAGGTCCTGGATCAGAAAATCCTGACGAGAACTCCTCCAGTATTCACGGTGGGTAAACGTTTAGTTCCGACCATCTGGTTTTCGTCCCTTCACACTCAGTAATATCCACAATCGAACACGAAGGATGAAAAAAACCCAAAAAGCGAGTACACCATTTAATTGCACGGCTGATGATATCAGGTATTACAGAGTGACTTTAGATAAAAACCCTTCTAAAATACTTTCAGGCTGATACAATATCATGTGATATAATAATATAAATGGGTGAAATAGTTTCATTTAGATCGCATATTAATAGTTTCATCACAAGACCCAGCAATCTCTGAAATGTGAAATACGCATGCAGGCTCACGAGATCATTGAGTCATTGGGGCACGTGACATCAAAACAAAAATAATAAAAATACTGTGACGCAAATTGTTCCAAAAAAATCTCCACGCTTTAAATCCCTCCCCTCTACGCGCAATAGAGCCATTGTCCAATCCTCTGATTGTTTAGTTTCTTGGCAAGTCTCAATATTAGTTTAAGTATTCATTTTTAGCAATTGATCTCATTGAAGATCGTTTGTTCCCCCGAGCTCTCCGCGATTATGACGATGCTGAGACTATAGGGAATGATTCGAAGGGCGATCACTTGTTGCTGGACTATGCTCACGACTATTTCTTCACACAGGAAAGTGCCAGCGGCGATATGTGAACTCTGGGTGAGATAGAGATTTATTTTTCTTCTCAGCCTATCTCTCTGTATTGTTGGTGACATTTTTCCTCTCAGCTTATATCAGTTCTGAAATGGCTGATATATACTCGCCACTGATTTCGGAGTAATTGATTAGTTCTGATTATTCCTTCACTCACCTACCCACATATGCCGAATGAACTGGATCTGTTTTAACGTTCATTCATATAGGCGCTGGAACAAAATGTTGTTGGGTCTATACTCCGGTTGAGGTGATACGATTGATTTCATTTTTTATTGGATATGGACGATCTGTCTGTCACTAACGGGACAGGTGCTGCTTGATTGGTTCGGTAGATAGGTTATTCGAAGTGTTGTCCGCTCCATTTAGCATCTTGACTTACTTTATGCTCCTTTGTGTTTGGTGGACTGCGGCCAGCCACGGCCTCAGATAAGTCTAGCAGTTAGATGAGTCTCTTCAGGGACGCGTTGGAGACATCCCTAAATTAACTTTCCTTCTCCTGTTGTGAGAACCCCAACTCCACCACCTCTCGCCACTGATTTCGGAGTAGTTGATTAGTTCTGATTATTCCTTCACTCACCGACCCACATATGCCGAATGAACTGGATCTGTTTTACCGTTCATTCATATAGGTGCTGGAACAAAATGTTGTTAGGTCTACACTCCGGTTGAGGTGATACGATTGATTTCATTCTTTTATTGGATATGGGCGTCGCTGGCTTGGCCTGCATTTATTGCCCGCCTACAATTGTCTTTGAGAATGTGGTGGTGCGATGCCTTCTTGAAGCATTGGAGTCCATCTAGTGTAGATACCCGGGCAATGCTGCTGGACAGAGATTTCCCGGATTTTGAGCCAGCGACACCGAAGGAAAGGCGATACATTTCCACGTTAGAGAGTCGTGTGGCTTGGAGGGAAATAGCAAATGTTGGTGACCCCAATTACGTGACACCCCTGTTATGCTAAATGATCCTGGTCCCGCGCTCTGAACGTGCTGCCACAGGGGTGCTAAGATTCTGCTATCCCTCCAACAGATGGTGCACATTGATGCTACTGTTCGTCTATGTGAAAGGAGCGAATGTTTGTGGGAGGCACGTCAATCAAGCAGACTTCCCAGATCTGTAGTTTTTTAGGCTCCTTGTGTGTTGTTGGCCGTGCACTCGTCCAGTCAATTGGAGAGTATTCCATTAGGCTCCTGACTTGTGCCTTGTAGATGATGGACAGGCTCTGTGGAGTCAGAAGGTGAGTTGCACGCCTCGGGGTTCCCAGCATCTGACATGCTCTTGTAGCCAATCTGTTTCAGATGAAGTTACGTTGTTCCATAGTTTGCCATTGTGAGATTTGAACTCTTGATCTTGGGGTTACAAACCCAGTCCCATAACCACTTGGCGATTTAGGCCAAGCCCTCTTGTAGCCAACGTGTTTAACTGGCTATTCCAGTTCAATTGATGGTCAATTGTAAGCTCCAAGATTTTGATAGTGCAGGATTCAGAAATGCCCATGCCATTAATTGTGAAAAGTTGTTGGTTAGCTGCTCTCTTTTGGGAGACAGTAGTTTTCAGCCTCTTTGGTGGAGCGAATGCTACTTGTCGCATCTCAGCCCAAGAGTGGATATTGTGTAGGTTGTGTTGCATTTTGTAATGGACTATTTGAGAACCTGACAAGTTGTGAATGGTGATGATCATTCTGCATTCATCAGCGAACATTCCCACTTCTCACCTTGTGATGAAGGAAGGTTATGGATGAAGCAGCTGAAGAAGTCTGCGCCGAGGGCACTGCCCCGAAGAACTCCTTCAGTGATGCCCTAAACAGGGATACATGGCCTTCAACTTCCATAGCCATCTTCCCGTGTGTTATATATGACTCCAAACGCTGGCGAGCATTTTTTTTCTCTTTCCCTTGGATCCCAAAGAGTCAGGCTTTGCTCGTGCTCCTGGATGCCACATTCGGTCACATAACGCCTTGATGTCAAAGGCAGTCCCTGCCACCTCACCTAGGGAGTTCAGCTTTGTTCTTAATGTTGAATACAAGGCTGAAATGAATAATGAAGCTCAGTGACCCCGGCAAATCCATAACTGATCATGACTGAGCAGGTGATTGCTAAACATGAGTCGTTTTTGATTAATCCTTCCATCATTTTAATGTTGATGGAGAGTAGAGTGATTGGGCGGGAGTTGGCTGCAGTCATGAATAAAATTAATCCTGTTCTCTGTGAACTGTCTCACCTGTTTATACCCCAAGTGGGATTACCTCCAGTGCTCAACATGAAACATCGGGCTTTGCAGGACGGCTTATGTTGCCTCACAGCGTTACAACATAGCCCAGCCAAAAATGAACAGCATTTATCTTTCACTCCTAAATAAAAAAATTCTAACCTCTTCATGCTGCTGTCACACACCCACCCACACACACATAGCAACCGGAAATACAAACGCTCCCAAAATTAACCTAAAATATGTTCATCCCAAGTGCATAATACCCAGGTTATTTTGTGATCATGCCTTATCGGTACCTCCTATCCCTGATATGAATGAAAATGTCCTCTGTGAAATAATCACAAGCCCGTATATAGTGCTGCCAGAAAGCAGTGAATGTGTTGCTCAAACTTTACAACATATACATTAAACTTGTCATACCAATGCTTCATTACCTGCTCCAAGATTGTTCAGCACAAATAAGGAATATGCAAACATTTCTGGCTTTTACCATTTGATTACGTATAGTTGTTCGGATGTTTTTAAGCATGCTGAAATTATCAATGATGTCGAGCATTTTTTTTTCTCTAGAAACAACAACAACAACAAAAAACAAACCACTTGATTTGGAAATAGTCCGAGGAAAAAAAAAATGAATGCATGGCCTTTATTTAGATGATGGTGGAAATAATTGCAGCCCTCTCTCTCAATCAATATTTTTTCAACCCATCTTTCAGGATGCGACAGCCCAGGCGGCTGACTCGCTGCATTAAATGTGAGGGAACGCCTTTAACTTTTCCAAAAAAAATATATCCCTCTCGAAGATGTTTTACTTTCAATATAAACATGTTTTGAAAAAAACACGTTACCTTGCGTTGAGAAATCTAGATTCGTTTTTTAAATCTATAATTTGTATTAAAAATATGAACAATGTCTAATCAGAAATGAAGGAAAAGGGGATTTTTTTCACTCATTGTCTCATATATAATAAAACTGTAGCACACTGCACTGTATCGTTAATACAACCCGCAAAGAGAATTGATGAACCGATGACTATACATTCCAAGATCATTTCAGCTTCAATTTTATGAAAGGTTTTTTTTTTAAAATGCCTTAAAGGAATGGTTAGATCGGGGAAATAAAAGTATTATCTGTTTTACATCCATTTAGTGTTCTTTCTTTCTAGACTGCCACATACAGGGGGCACAGGGAGCTGCATTCTCCAGCAGCTCAGCACATCACGATGTTGCTTAATAGCCCTACAACTAACTCTCGGGTAATTGCGTGTGGAGGGAGGCAAGAAAACATTCAGAATTCAATAGGTCTCCAACAACTTAGTTCTAAAAAATAACTATTCAGTTATCCATTATCGGAGCTAACTGTTGCCATGTTTTCTAGAGTTATGCAAAAGGACCCTAATTCTCCCTCGCTCAACACTCTACTCTAGCTACTTCCATCTCCTTCCAAATTCTCACAACACTCAAGAAGCTCAACACCATCCAGAGCAAAGCCACTCACTTGATTGCCGCCCCATCTACGACCCTAAATAAATCTTTTCTTCCCCCATTAACAATTCACCATGTGCTGGTCCCCAGAAGCTGTTATTCGATGAGGGCGATGATTGAATCTGGCATAACCACAAGCTGAGGGCCACCATTATAATGAATAAAAACACAAAACAGAGAAGAAATGTTCAGCAAATGACATAACAGACTGAGAGAGTAACAGTGCTTATGATTCCTGTTTGTGGCAGGCTCATGGGCCGGAGTGATTCAGTAATTCCTCGCCTCTGACTCTTTGTCTTGTGACTGTCAACTTTCTCTGCTTTGTACGCCCAGGGCCATAACTCTTCCATATCAGCAAGTCTGGTGGAAAAATAATCGCATTTGATATTTGTTGCTAACCTTCCAAATTGGTGGATCCTAATCACCAGCAGTTTGGCATTTCTTCCTGTCTTCACATGTAGCGAGACACGAACAGGTGGCAAAAAGCCATTCTTTCCCAGATTCTCATGGGACGCCATGTTTTCTAGAGTTATGCAAAAGGACCCTAATTCTCCCTCGCCCAACACTCTACTCTAGCTACTTCCATCTCCTTCCAAATTCTCACAACACTCAAGAAGCTCAACACCATCCAGAGCAAAGCCACCCACTTGATTGCCGCCCCATCTACGACCCTAAATAAATCTTTTCTTCCCCCATTAACAGTGTTACCAGTGGGTACCATGTCAACGATGCAAAGCAAATACTGGCCAAGGATCTTTTGGCATAACTTTCCACACCGACGGGTTCTACAGCATAGAAGGACAAGGGTACCAGACCCATTGGAAGCAATGCTAAGTGTAATTTCCCTTCCACATCAAACATCATACAGACTTGGAACTATACTGGCGTTCTTTTAGTGTCAAAGGGCAAAAATCCTGGAAATCTCTTCGAGCAGCAGGGAGAATGTACCTATACCTCATCGAGTGCAGCGAACAGGAAGTTGGCTCTCACATCATCTCCAGGGCAATTGGCAATGGGCAAGCGATAGTGGCCTAGTTGGTAGAGTCAGATCATGCTAATGCCGACACAAAAATGTTGTCGCAGTAGGATACATCATACCACTTCTTCCAATCACCAATATTTGCTCAGACATTTACAATTCTTTTCTGACATCTGGCCTTCACCAATTCTGTTTCACAATGCATGTCCAGTTCCCCTACAATAACCAGGAGACTCAACTACATCTATATCAATGTCAATGGGACAACATCCTGGAATTCCCTTCATTACAACACGATAACTAAAGGGCAAAAGGGAATTGGCAACAAAAGCTGAATTACCACTGACTCACGCATACCACAAAAAATACAAATAGTGAAACATCCCTCCCTCAACAGAACATGTAATCCCCCTACAACTCTAACATTCAGCAGGTCATCCAATCCCTCTATGCCTCATCCATCACGATGGCATTCAGTCACCCTGCAAATCCATCTTTCACCAGGACATCCAGTTCGTCTACACATACATCCCTCAGCAGCACACCTGGTCCCTCTGAATAGCCATTCTTCAACAAGACATCCAGTCTCTCTACGCCACCATCTCTCACCATGACATCCGGTCTTCTTTTCCCTCAATCCTTCACTATGACCTGCACTGCCTCTGCATACTCTACCCTCACTATGAGTTCCTATCCCTCTACACCTCCATGCCCTAGCAAGTATTCAAATCCCTCCACATTTCTATCTTTCACCACGGCACACAATTCTTGCACATCTCTATCCCCCACCAGGAGATTAATTCCCTCCACACCTCCGTCCAATAATTCAGACCATCTACTCCTGTACCTTCACCAGGAAACCCAATCTCTCTACAACTCCATCCACCAACACAACCGGCAGTCACCCCTCACCTCCATCCCTCACCAGGACATGCAGTTCGCCTGCACAACCGACCCTCAACAGGATCGACTTCCTGTCTACATCTTCATTCCTCAGCTAGGCACCCAGTAAGTCTATATTCACATTCCTCACCCGGACATCCCCCCTTTCCACACCACCTGAATAACCACCAGCATCTGGTCCCTCTACATTTCTCTTTCCGTGGACAGCCAGTCCTTCTAAACTTTCTTTCCTCACCAGGACGTCCAGTCCCTCTACCTCTTCAGTGCTCACCAGAACCAGCAGTACTTTAGCAAGTTCATCCCTAACCAACAAACTAAGACATTTCACATCTCTATCCCTAAGCCAGAAATCCATTCACTCTAACACCTCAGCATCTGTGACGAAGAGCCTCGCACGACACAATCTTTCAGCCGGGTGTTCATATCCAGTGCAGCACAATACAAGGAGAAGCCACTTTGGCAGAATACAACTCTGTCTATATGCTGAACGGCTAGCAACAATCTCCCCCACATCCTATTTATCATATTTCACCAAGGTTGCAAGTTGATCATTGGCCTCCACCTTTACAGAGAATTCAGTGGCTGGCCTCCCCGCAGCCCCCCTCCCCGCCACCCAAACGACCCATCTTTTTATTCCAAACACGTCAGTCCAAATAATTGCCTTGTAACAGCAGCAACCTTCATCTGTCGAACCTTTACTCTCTTTAGAAAAATCGCCTTTGCATCAACACCATTAATCCAACGGAATTACAACAATAGTATTGAAATCCTTACGAGTCCGAGCTATCCCTGTGTGGAAGTGGGGTGCAAGGAACATTATTTATGATATTTTCACTGCCATGAAATTCTGTCTGTACTTTACCGCTCTTCCCTTGGACTGGAAAACCTAACTTTTTATTTAAATGATTCAGTCCCTCTCCTCCCTTTGAATGACTCATCTTTGATGCTGCGCACTTCCTCCCTCGACTTCTTGTTTCTGGGGATAGATTGCTTTCAATGCGTACTACAAGGCTGCTGTCATGCACAATAATCTTTTTCATAATTCCTGCCTTTCTGCTTGATGTAATTCTCTGTTGAATTTTCACATTCTTCTGCCTTCCCCATATCTGTACTAATTGGGCCATGTACGTTAGAATTTCCTTCCTTACTGCTCAGCCAATAACTCTGATTCAGTGGGGCTTTCAGGGTTCTACTGCACTTCTGCCCTCGCCCCGCTCCTCTGTATCAGCATCATAAAAGACTGACATCTATACCCATTTTCTGTAATGCTAAACATCACTTATTTTGTTTGCTCTGCAATTTGATACGACTACATCACCAAATGGACCTTCATCATTGCCTGGCCTCTTTCACTAAACATAGGTGGACCATTTTTGCTCCGTGACTCAGCTTTATTTCTGTACAAAACTGCAGAGCCCCACCCCATCCCCCCAACGTGGTTTCCAACCACACGCCTTCCATGCTGAACATTCTTTACCCCGTTGCCTACTCATTGGTCAGTGCCACAACAGTTCCATCTTGGTGAAGTCGTCATGTTTGTGTAGTGCTTCCTCTTTCCTATACAATATTCATTGAACACTGTGAATATTGCAACAACACACTAATGACCCAATTTGTAGCAAAGGTGGACTTTTTGCAGATTTGTCAGTCCACAAGGTGGGAATTTACGCATCTAATTTAAAGGCAACATAGTGCAGATGCTGGAGGCCTGTAATGCGTACAGAACATGCTTGAAAAGCTCAACATTGCTGGCAGCTTCCATGGAGAGAGAAACAGTGTTAAAGTTCCCAGTCCAAAATGTTCCATCTTTGGAATTCAGAGTTCCAAAAAACTGAGTTTACTCTGTTATTATCTCCAATGACCTGCGGAGACTATTTGAACACGTTCTGTTGTTTAAATGAAGGAATCATCTTATCTGTTCTGTTCTGCCCTCTACCTGGTCGCTGTAATGCAAAGCACAACCTAATGCTAGATATGAAGTGAGAATTATGAAGGTAACCGGTTTGTAAGGGGGCCAGAGACACGCTAATCCATTAACATAAATTGAACTGCGCTGCTATGTATGTCAAATTGCAGGAGTCAATTAATGGGCACATTTTGTTCATAAAGTATATATTTTTTGGAAAACTGAAGTATTGTTCATCTCCATTATCTGCATTCCTAATTACCAGATTAACTATTATTATTGTTCCCCTCCCCGCATCTACCTGTTTGTTTATGACGTTTTCCATCTCTAACATAAGTTCTGCACTGACGTGGCTACAAGGAAACAAACCCTGGTATCTGATTATCGAATGGCATTGACCATTCAGGTAGAACAGGCAGCTGGAAAATGTGGTGGATAGCACAGTTAATAAAACAGTAATAATACTGCAGTGAGAGATAACGTTGGATCCGAAGATAAAGTCATGGGATTCATTTATATGGAATTAACTAAGAGCAAGCTCCAAGAATTAATGAATTAAACAGCAACTGTGTAGTAAATCATTAAAAAAGGACATTTTAGGTATGTGTAATAAGAATAATACCGTAGTAACAGAATCATGGAATCATAATCACAACATCCCTGTGCAGAAGAGGCCATTTGGCCTACTGAGTCTGCAGCGATAAGAGATGAACACCAGGCCTACCAACCTAATTCCGTTTCCCAGCACCTGCCCCATAGCCTTGAAGGCTATGATGTGCCAAGTACTCATCAAGGTTCTTTTTAAAGGATGTGAGGCAACCCTCCTCCACCACCCTCCCAGGCAGTGATTTCTAGACCATCACCAACCTGCGGTTGAAAACTTTTTTCCTCACATTGCCCCTAAAGCTCATGCCTCTCATCTTGATTGTATGCTCCCTTGTGACTGGCCCTTTAACTAAGCAGAGCACCTTTTCCCTATCCACCCTATTCATGCCCCTCAACTACCTCTGTTCCAACGAAAACAACCCAAGCATTCACAGCTTACATGTTTCTTCCCAGGCAACATCCTAGTGAATCTGCTTTCCACCCTCTACTTTGCAAACACATCCTTCCTATAAGGTGGCGGTCAGAACTGCATACAGTACTCCAGATGTGGCCTCAAAAATGTTCTATCCAACTCCAACATGAGCTCCCTACTTTTCTAATCCATGTCTCGATTGATATGTCTTTCTCATAACTCCACTAACTTGCCACTCTGCCTTCATCAAACTATAGACACACACAACAAGTTCCCTTTGTTCCTCAGAAGTTCCAATTGCCATGCCGCTCATTGAATATATCCTTGTCAATCTGATCCTTCCAATGGTTATCACCTCACACTTCTTCAGTGTTAAATTCCATCTGCCACCTATTGCCCATTTGACAATTCCGTCTATATCCTCCTGTAGCTCAAGACACTGAGCCTCACTGTCAACCACTGAGTCAAACGCAAAATTACTAATCCAACCTCTACATACTCATCTATGTGGTTTATATAATTGGAAACAAATAGGGAACCAAGCACAGATCCCTGTGGTACGCCACTGGACACGAGCTTCCAGTCACTAAAGCATCATTCTGTCATCACGCTCTCCCTCCTTCAACTTAGCCAATTTTGAATCTACCATATCAAATCACCCTGCATTCCTTGTGCATTTGCCTTCTTTAAAGGTTGGACCTTGTCAATGGCTTTGCTGAATTCCATATAAACTACATCAACTGCACTACTCTCATCTACACACCTGGTCAATTCCTCAAAAAAATCATTCAAACTTGATAGGGATAACCTCCCTCTGACAAAGCCATGCTGACTATCCATGATCAAACCTTGCCTCTCCAAGTGGAGATAGATACCCTCCTTCAGAAGTATATCTAATACTTTCCCTAGCACTGACCTGAGGCTCACTAGCCGGTAGTTCCCTGGCTTATCTCGATCATCAAGAGGAACATCAATGTACAATATAGTGGGAATTAATAATCATGACTAATGTTTTGTGGGACGATATATTGGGATGCATTCAATGTTTCCTGAACTTGCACGTAGAATAACAAACTCGAGAACTGGCAATTTAGGTCTAGTATTGTGCAATTAACGGGCCGAATTTAGAATTTTGTTCTAAACTAGCCTTTAGGCAAGAGGCACCATAAAAAGCTAAACAGAAGTATTGAATCACATTGTGGTGCCGCTCAATGGGATATTTGCTGAAAAAGGCAAACAAAGTAATATGTGAGGGCATGATGTTCAAATTGGTTTATTTATTGCGAAACATCGTTAAAAGGCATGATGGTAGAACGTCAAGAGCTACAATTCAAGGAACGTGTACATAGTTTACATCAAAATTACATCACTTTAATGAAAAAAGGCCCAGCAAGGAACGTGTCTCAGCTGTGGGTATTTGAATAAATATAGGATTGCATTGGAGCAAAAGAAGATGAGTACACATTTGCAAAAATAGTAAATCGGAGATTTGGAATCATTTTTGAATTCAGCAAAGGGGAACAAAAACAGAGAGAATCTTCACAGAATCACAGAATCACTCAGTGCTGAAGAGGCCCTTCGGCCCGTCGAGTCTGCACCGGCAAGTGAGAAGCACCTGACATATTAAAGGGGAAAGGAAAATAAGGTTAAAATAGCGTCACTCATTAAAATGTCGTCCGATAAATATCCTATAAGCAAGCAAAAATGAAATACTTGGGAATAAAAGTTAAATGTGAGCTCATTACCAGGGATGACATGGGAATTTTTAATGCAGAATAAAGAAATGTCCGAGAAGCTATACAAATATCTTATGCTTGCCTTTATGGAGGAAAATACTATTACCTCTTGGAAATACTGGAGAAGCAGTGGAATACTCTAAGCGAGGAAATGCATGATGTTAATATAACTAATGAAAATAACACTGTTTAAATTATAGCCAGTTAAAGTAGATTGTTCCCTTTGAGGTGAGGTTCTGCATTTAAATAACTTGAAAGATGTAGCCTCAGAGAGATGAGATGCATTGGCGATCATCATTCAAATGTGATAGAGTCTGGAATGAATCCTGCAGATCAGAATGTGTCGAATGTTATCATGTCACTTAAGAAAATTAGGAGAGAGCAAATGGTGAATTACGGGTGTTAGTCTGACATCAATGGTAATGAAATTTCTAGTATCCCTTACAGAGGATGTGAAGATTATACATCGAGGTAATAATCGCAGGGTTGGCCGGAGACAATATGGGTTTGTAACAGGGAAATAACAATTATTAATATGTTGGAATTTCCTGAGAATGTGTCAAGCAGAATAGGTCACGGTAAAGCTCTGCAAGTGGTATGTTTAGAATTTCAGAAAGGCTTTAGTAAGTTCCTACACGTGAGGCTGGTAAGCAACATTAGGGCGCATGGAATTGCAGGAGTGGGGTGATTTTTTTTTTTTGTTTTAGAGGGGCGGTGGTATCAAAGTCTGCATTGTGATCTGGTTAAGGGTCATAAAACAGAGACCAGGAATAATTAAATATTTTTAGGTATGCAGGCTGTGACTAATTTGGAACTGCAAGATTAATTCCCTGGGACTGAGTTTTTTACAATCTATATCAATTAATCGGAATTGGGGATTAAAGGTAATATTTCCAAATTTGCTGATGACAAAAAACAAGATGGGAGTCGCAAATTCGAAACGGATGCAGTGTGGTTTGGTGAAGCTAAGCGTTTGGGTGCAGCCTCGCATATGGAATACAATGCGGAGAAATACGAGGTTATCAAAATTTGTAGGAAAAAAGAAAAATACCGAATTTTGCTTAAATGTTCTGAGAGTGGGCAGTATGGCCTTGTGTGTTCTTCCTCATGAGTCACTGAAAGATCCCCTTCAGCTGTTCAGTGACATCCCGGACCCTGACTCCAGCGAGGCAACATACCGTCCTGAAGCCACGCTGACGACCACAGAAGCGCCTAACTGTTCCCCTGACAACAATTGTACTTCCTCCCTTCCTACCCTCCTGTACAGACAGGCTGCTTGTGGCGCCAGAAGCTTCGCTCTGTCCGCATTCCCTGGCTGAACCAGCGCACTCATCAACCTGCAAAATGGAATACCCATTTGCGAGCAGGACCACATGGGTATCCTGAACTACCTGCCTGCTTCTGTTTGAATGCCTGGTGGTCACCCATCCCTGCCTTCTTCACGTCCCTTCACCTTCTGTGTAACGACCAGTCTAAAAGTAGTGGCCAAGATGCTCTCTATCAAGCTGATGCTCCACACTGGCCCCAGACGCCGGTCAAGCAGTGAAACCCGAACTTCCAGGAGCTGCATTTGTACTCACCTCCTGCACACATGCTGGTCCCAGGTACTGGAAATATTCCCGGTTTTCCACATGGAGCACAAGGTCCACATCACGGCTTTCAACGCTCCTGTCATGAACTATCTCTTGAAATTAAAACGTTTAAGTCAATTACTCTTGGGCCCTTCTTTCCTGATGTTCGATACTATTAAATATACAAACTGTAGACAACAAAAACAAATTAAACTATTAGCGGTTAAAATAGTACATAACTTACCAACTAGCTATCAGTGATTCCTTTCCCTTAAAGCCTCTGATGCTGCAGCAGGGCAAGACCCACGCTCTGAAGGTTTAAGTAGTTGGATATCAAGGAGAAAAGCAGCTCGTCCCCTGTGCACCGATTTCCCACTGTGCACCAAGTTGCCAATACCCAACCAGGATTTGCCGAAATGTGGATCTGATCTCTCCCCTGTTCGTGTGGGGGAGCAGGGGTTGCACGTTATTTATAATTGAAAATGGTTTGAAAAGTTATTAAATTAATTGATTCATAGTTGTAGCAGTATATTTGGAAGGTATTTCTGGGCTAACAGCATGAAGCAGGCCATCGGGTGCTATGAGCAATGTCTTGTTATGGGGCTACATGGCTTGGGCTATTTCGATAAACGTTTTTTCCAGTTTTTCAGAATGAAGCTGTTCACAGTTTCCATTTCTAAAACCGGCAGCGGAATTTTTTCCATCTCCAATAACATTCTTCTGTTTTAACGTTGTTTTCAATGTTTATTTTGTTTTTCTAACTGTTGATTGTTGTTTCATTGCAGCACTGCTGCAGATTTACGTTTGAATTCTCTGCTCACTCTTTCATATATTCTCGCAAATGCATTTGAGAAGAAATCACTGGAACGGGGCCACTCTGAAAAGTGAAGCACTTTTATTGGGCGTTGTGTAATGATCACGGTTTTTGTAGGGAGGTTCGCTGCTTCTGTACGGAGGACGGTTCCTTCCAGTTAATTGTGAAGTTATTGGAAGAATAGATGAAATTGACATTCTGCTAACTGAATCGTGGAACAATCTAGCGCTGCACTTTACAATTGCAAGAGAATGTTTTTGTTTATATGTGAGAGGTCAGCTTGGAAGATCAATGGATTTTTTTTTCTGTTCATTGTATATGATATAAACAGTTGGAGACATGCGTCATGTGTCAGAATGTTAATATGCTCACCGCGACTGAACATTGCACAAATTGTGAATGCTAACGTTGAAACTCTGGCTGACCAATACAATTGGGAAGCAGGATATACTAGTGAATAACGTCGTTGAAAGAAGAGAATAGAGCGTTGGAGAGAGAGAGAACAAAATAACATAAGGCTATCATCAGTGTGCATTATGCACACGGTTTCACGGCTGATATGCTCACATCAAATATTCAGACAAAACTCATTTTAAATTGTTCAAATGATGCTGCCACATACATTGAGGATTGATAGTGGACCTGCTCGGTGTGAATTCAACCTGTCAAGCCTTAAAGAGAGTGTTTTTCTTTTTTTTTTTCTTTTTTGAAGCTTAATTTTCCATCCTTACTGCAGACTAGGTATAAAAGAGTAATGTTTTCATTTCCATGAAGACAATTGAGTGCTTCAGAATCGTGATTTAAATACCATCAGACAATTCAGTTGAAAAAACAGCAACATGATTTCAAGAACATAATTAAATTTAGTACTCAAGAAAATGTGCTGTTGTAATTGATCACACGTTTTGTTCCCAGCTTGCTGGTTCAATAACACAAATGGGCACAGTTAATGATGTTTTATTGTGCAAACTGACCTCTGTTAAATACATTTTTAGACGATTATTCTGCTGAAATGAATCACTGTTTAACTCAGTCTCCTCTAATTTTGTTAAGTTTATCCCAGTTCCAAACTATCAGCTCCAATCTTCCTTCCAGCTCGGATATGTTATTACCCCTCTCTTCCTTAATATCTCATTCACTGTCTCTGCCTCCAAATTCTTCTTCCAACGGGATCCAAAACGTTCAACTCACTACCATTTGAGTTATTTTTATTTTATTTTAAAGACTGTTTGAACTAAACACTGATTACTTCACTTGTACCAGTAGAACGAACCAGCTCTATTAAGCATTGACGCAAAGAATACCCTGCCGTTTGAATCCAGCCTTAATGACAATATAAACAGTTGAATTCCGCCTGTGTAAAAAGTCTTCCGCCTCTCGGCTGACAGTGAACTTCAGAGTAACTCTGTCCTTTCTGTGGCATCGATAAAAATTGATACACTTTGTTTCAAGATTTCATGAATCATTGTTGCTTTTTAAACATAAAATTTAAAGGTTCAAAAAAACAGCGTGAATCGGATGTTGCTGCAATAAAGCATTAACTTCCACCACAGATGATGCCACCTCCTGTGGTGTCCCCACATCTTAAAAATAATTTCTATGCTTTAACTTTCACCCTCTCCCAGGTAAGTTGCTGGCGATTGCGATCCTTTCCAGAGGAAAATGTGTTTTGCCCAAATGTTTAACTGGGCACCAGCTGGGAAAGGATGTGACCAATATCGCAGTCGTTCTCCCTGAAGTGATATTGTGATCCAATGGGGTGCTTTATTTCCAAGGTTAGTTCCTGAAAATTATTCCTGTGTGCTGCCTCATAATCACCTTGACCGTTGCAGCCACAGTGCTTTCCTTATGTTCACAGTCGCTTTCAACTTTGACCAATTCAAGGCCATTTGTTGTGAAAATCTGAGAACAAACTATTGTACGGAGAAAAATAAAGCTGTGGAATTTGGAGCAGTGGGTGTTGTGGGCTGCTTTGAAATGGCCTCATGGTACTTTATACGGGAATCAATATGTAAACTTGATAATGTATTGTTACGTCACCCACATCATCGGTACATTTGACGTTTCTTCTGATTTTGCTTCTCTATCTCCTAATGATCAGACATATTGTGGTTTCCGGTACAATCCAATGAAGTCTCCCGAGCTGTGAAAATAAAAAAAGAATCATTAGCAACTGGAGCTGTTGACCCGAAGGAAGTCCATTATTTTAATTTTCAGTATGTCTGGCAGTTTAATTCTGTTATTGGCAATCCACATTGTTTATAGCAAATATCTGAATTTTCCACAACCTGTTAATAAAACAGAACTCATAGAGCCATGCGGCAGCTTCACAATACTTGCACCAACACGTGTAGTCACATTCAGAAAGGAGTCGGTGAACGGTGCCAAACGCCCACTTAAACTAAATCCAAAAATGGGGAAAGGTCAATTAGAATGAGGGACATCCAGCACTGTGAGATCCCTGCCCAAGCAAACTGGGACCTGATGATGGTGATGGTGGTGACCGACTGAATCATCATCAAAGAAGTGCTACATCAGCAAGGTGAATCAGCGGCTGGGGTCGGAGTTTTGGGGTGCTGTGGATAAAGCTTGAGCTGCTCCTAGGTACTCTAACATCTCAGTCAGTGGTGGGCGGGGCGTGCGAAAATGGGTTATTTCTGTGAGGGGACAGTTCCTATTCTGTGAAGGGTGACGATGTGAAGTAGGGGTCTTGGTGTCCACTGTGCTCTCTGTTAACCAGTTATTCATCCAATGGCTATGGGCATCGCTGGCAAGGGCAACAATTACTGGATATAAACGGAAGTAACTACAGATGCTGGAAATCCAAAACATAAACAAAAATACCTAGAAGAACTCAGCAGGTCTGGCAGCATCGGCAGAGAGGAACACAGTCAACGTTTTGAGTCCGAATGACCCTTCAACAGAACTAAGTAAAAATTGAAAAGAGATGAAATATAAACTGGTTTAAGGGGAGGGTGGGACAAGTAGAGCTGCATAAAGGGCCAGTGATAGGTGGAGATAACCAAAAGATGTCAGAGACAAAAGGACAATGAGGTGTTGAAGGTGGTGATATTTTCTAAAGGACTGTGCTAATTAAGGGCAGAAAACAGTATAAGCAGGGTACAGATCGCTCTAGTGGGTTTGGGGTCGGGTGAAGGAATTGAAAAATGCTAAAAGGTAGAGATAAAAGAATCGTTGGAAATACATTTAAAAGTAATGGAAATAGGTGGGAACATAAAAATTAATATAAGTTATTTGAAAAAGGGGGGATCGTAAAATGGGTGGGGATGGAGGAGAGCATTCATGATCTAAAATTGTTATTATTGCAATTGTTATTATTAAAACTATTGCATATTCCTAATTGTCCATGTGAAAGTTGTGCTGAGCTGCCTTCTTCAACCGCTGAAGTCACTTTTGTTTAGGTACACCGACAGTGCTGTGAGGGAGAATTTCAGGAATTTGACACAGCAAAAGTGATGCAATGGCATTGAATTTCCATGTCATCACGTTGAATGTGGTGCAGGGGAACTTGCAGGTAGCGCTCTTCCAATCTGCCCCCTGCCCTTGCACTTGCAGGCGGTAGTGGTTGTGAGATTCTATGTTGTTGTATAAGGAGGGTTGTGGGGCCTGCAGTGCATGATGTCGATGGTACACATGGCTGCCAATATGCATCAATGATGGTTGGAATTAATATTTGTGAAAAAAGACAAACAACAAGCGGGCTCTTTGTCCTATATTTTGCGACGTTTCTCGAATTGTGTTGAACTTTGCCTGACCCAGTCAAATGGACAGTGCACCATCAAACTCTGGATTGGTTCCTTCGAGATGAAAGACAGAATTCGGGGAGTCACGAGGTGAGTTACTCAGTGCAGGATTCCCAGACTCTTATCTGCTCTTGCTGCCACAGTAATAATATGGCCAGCTGTTGTGCATAGTTATCAGTGTGGGATTGCTGTCTTCATGTGTTGTTCCCTTTTAGCCAAGTGGATAACTGTTTGCACGGGAATTTTTTTGTGGGGTCTTCATTAGTGGTTCCAGTGTGGAGATTCCCGTTTGAGAGCACAATGGTTTTTGGGGCATCATTTTGCAATGCCGATTTTGTTTCGAGAGGATTCTCTGTCAGGTTGAATCTCTTTGAAGAGGGGTCACCGGATGTGGAAAGACCATTTTTTCTGGATAAGTCTCGCTGTGTTTGAATGAATGTATTTTCGTATCTACGTGGGGAGCTTGCATTTTTCGACTGAAGTTCCCGTGTGTGCAAGGGTGCCTGGAAGATTTGTTTTTCTTTAATCTGGAGCTCTTCCTGGGCGGGGTTTCTTTGCAGCATTTGGGGCGTCCTTTTGTGGAGTGGCTATCTAATTATTCATGAAGCACCTATCCAAATCTCTCGGTGTGGATTACTTCTCAGTGTGGGAGAGCCTTTGTGTTGGAGGAAGGCCTATTTGTCCAGGGAAGGTGCTCTCTGTGAGGAAAGTTTCATCTGGGAATGTGTTTCTTTTTATGGCGGATTTCTCTTGCAAAGACTTTTCTGCTTTGTTCAAGTGATTGTATTGGTTGGAATAGCATTCTCTTTTTCTGCTAGGGTGGTTGCAATAGCAATGAGTCTTATATGGGAATGCTTTCCGTATATAGAGCAATTATCTGAGCATTCAAGGTGTTTGCATGGGGATTGGTTTCTGGATCAAAAGGGCACTCACAGGATAAAAATAATATTTAGTGAAGGGGAGGATATTTGTCGATCGAGTTTGGGGCTGGATCTCTGTAATTTCAAAAAAATCCTCTTTCTATTATGCCTGCATATTGATTTTCTCTATATTTATTTTTTGCCTCTGTTAAATGCCAAGTTTGAATCTCAAGGATTCTGCTGCAGATCAGAAGTGCTCGTCCTTGCTTTATTCCCAGCATCCATAAACTAAAAGAAAGGGAACACTTTCTCCCTGTACAGTCTGCACAGGACTCACATTGTTTTGAACATCAATATCATTACTTCAACTAATTGCCTTCAATACAAGGAGAACAGATCAAGCTTTACACACGTAATCTGATAATTGAATTGCTCCACTTTGAACCACCGTTTGAGCTTCCTCTGTAATTCCTTCATATCATTGCTATTGTGTTCTCTTCAACACTGCGCCCAACACTACAGCTGAATCTGAATCTATGGCTGCTCACATGTTTGTCATGACTGATTTCATCTTCAGTATCATCTCCATTGTAATAATGCAGAAGGACTGTATGCTTTAACATCATAGTCTGTGAGCTTCAGATACTTATGGTAACAAAGAAGCCATCTCTGATTCGAACCCACTTTAAAAGTTTTGCATGATTCTCTAAATACTCAACTCAATCTTCTTAACAAATTAATCACTTCAAGCTTTTATGTGATTGGCAAATTTTGAAATTGCGTGATGAGAACCCAATTTTCTGCAATTACTGCATACTTTGAAAAGAAGGAAATAAACATTGATATATTAATTGTTTTGTGAGGGGATGGGGAAATGCAAGTTCTCTTAAGTGGAATGTTTTACAGTCTTGCACAGGATCCAATTTCGAAGAACGAGTGATTATTTGGCTTACACATATAAGATCCTGACAGGACTTGACAGGGTGAATTGTGAATGAATGTCACTCCTCGTGGAAGAGTCTAGAACTAGGTGGAGCAGTTTAAAAAATAAGAATTCACCCACTTTAGACGCAGGTCCGACGAATTTTTCTCTCAGTTGGTTCTGAACCGTTCGACATCACTTTCCCAATGAGCAGTGGTGGAAGGGCCAGTGTAATGTTTGTATGGCGGATGTAAAAACATTCATTAGTAACATGGGAGTCCAAGCTAATTGGGGGTAGGTGAAATGTCGAGTAGAGGCCACAATATCATCAGCCATGATCTCGAGCGGACAAATGACCTATTCTTGCTCCTAATTTGTACATGTGTGGAGCATGAATTGTTGAAGAACGTCTGCGTGCTGCTCCGTCTGTGTGAGAATGGATGAGGTGGCAGATTTCAGTGTAGAGAGATCACCATGATGGTAATGTTTAACTGTGCGGGTCGTGCCTAAGGACAGAGATTCTATCCGTGAATAGAGACAAGTCATCTCTGTGGAGGAAGGCTGCATTAGCAAGGCTTAAAAATAGCGATCTGCACCACTCCCTCCTTATCTATCCGTCTACTCTCAGTTCTCTACAGGACTTTCTATGAATGAAGCTGTTATCTCCATCTGGCCTTATTTCATTTGGGGCTCCACCCACTAAAATAAAACAGGGGCCCAGATAACTGAACTCCTCAAATCCTGCTCGCTTGTCTATCTCAGATTTTCATCATTTAACCATTGCCGAGTGAGGGCAAAATAAGAGCCACAAATCTATCTCCTCCTGCCATCAGGCTATCAATACAACATCAGAAAGGAGCTTTCAAAATATGACCCAGCCACCGACATCCCATATGAAACACAGTTAAGTTATTTTGCTTTATGGCCAACTGTATCTCGTCGACTGGGAAAATCATGATGAGCTTCAGATATTGCAATTTTAATAAACATACTGAAAATAAGTGAAAAGAAACCTGATAGTCTGTGAGGATCTGTGGAGGGAGAACCATAAAAAAGTAGGAGTCCAACATGACTTATTTCTTGGGAACAAGAGAGAGGTAAAAATCTGATGAGGTTAGCGCTGTTGGAATAAAAAGACGTAGGGACTGGCATGCAAATGAGAATTCAGGGTAATGTGAAAGGGCAGGAGTAATATAATTAGAAAGATGTACTTAAACACCAGTCAAAGGAAATGCAGAATTTTAATAATTAGTTCTAGACCAGGTGCCGACAGCACAATAATTGTCAGCACTGGCTGAGCCAGAGTAACAGAATGGCAGAAAAAAACGCGCCAGCTCTGTCTGAAATCAACAACAACAAAATAAAATAAAATAAAAAGCAACTGGTTACCGACTGGCACGGGGGAAGATAAAAAAAAGTAAACTTAAACAAAAGTCATTGCCTGAAGTTGTTAAATTCAATGCTGGGTGCAATACTCTTTCAACTACCTAACTACAAGATAAGGTGGTGTCCCTGCAGCCTGCATCGGCCTTCACTGGAGCATTCCCTCAGACTGAAGATGGAAAGTTGAACATGAGAGCAAGCAACGGAATTGAAATAGCAAGCGGAAGGAATGTCCTGGTCAAGTCTGACATAGAGTATTTTTTTATTTTCTCAAAGAGGCCATCCAGTCTGATTTTGGCCTCACCAGTGTGGAAGACACTGCATTATGAGCTGCGAATATAGTAGACTACATTGATATACGCACAAGTAAAACATAGCTTCACCTGGAGGGATTGCTTGAGGCTTCAAAGGCAAGGACAGTGGGCATAAATCTGTATGTACTGCAACTCCAGCTATTGCAAGTGCCAGTGCCTTGGAACGGCAATGATGGGTTAGCGGTGTTAGAGGGTTGGACCAAATGGTCAGACAGAGAACTGTTAATTGGAATGATGCCAGAATAGAGAGGGGTTGATGAATTTGCTCATGACATCATGCTACATTTTGTGGAAGTGACGCAGGCTGTTGGGGTGGAGAGTGAGGGCGAAGGGAACCACCTCCCGGTTTCAGGAATGGAGGGGAAGTGATGAGTGCAGATGAGTTGGATATGCGTTGGGCACTGTTGAGTGGGAAAAAGATGGCAGTTGCTTGATTTGGGGGAAAAGGAAGGCATTTTGGGAGTTTAATTGTGAAATCTAACATCATGAGATACGTTGGAGGCAGGAAGATTGGAGATTGGAATATTGTCCATAGGGGAAGCAGGATGTGAGGATGTATAGCCGAGGTAGCTGTGGAAATCGGTGGGTTTGTAAATAATATTAGTAGACAGCCGATCGCCAGCAATTAATACAAAGAAGTCACGGAAGTGAAGAATCGGAGTTGCATCATGTGAAGGTGAGAAAGGGCTGCAATTAGAAGGAAATTTGATTACTTTTATTTTCCCTATGGTACAGAAAAAAGCATGAAGTGGCACCAAAATGACCATTGATGTTCCGGAAAAATGAAGCAACCCAGAGATTGGGACAAGTTAGGAATTTATTTAGAAATGTCTAACATGCGCACACCGAAAAAGGAATATGTAATTAAGGTCCATGGTTCCAGCCACAGCCTCACCTCTTTGAGTGCCAATGTGAGGTGAGAAAAAAGCTTTTTCAAACAGTGAGCAGTTTGGGTTTTGAATGCACAGCATAAAAGTGTGGTGGAGGCAGCTTCATTTGTGGCATTCAATGCGTCATTGGGTGGTTACTTCAATAGAAACAGCAACGAGCAAAGAGCAAAAAACAAAGAACAAAGAAAAGTACAGCACAGGATAGGTTCTACGGCCCTCCAAGCCTGTGCTGATCATATTGCCTTTCAAACTAAAACATTTTGCACTTCCGGAGTCCGTATCCCTCTATTCCCATCCCATTTGTGTATTTGTAATGCTGATTCTTACACATCACTATTGTACGTGCTTCCACCACTTCCTCTGCCAGCGCATTTCAGACACTCCTTACCCTCTGCGTAGGAAAATTGTAACTGCACGTATCCTCTATAGTTTTATCCTCTCATCATAAATCTATGTCCTCTAGTAATTGACTCTTCCACCCTCAGAAAAAAATCTTCTGATTATTTACTCTGTCCATGCCACTCATAATTTTAAAAACTTTTATCATGTCACCCCTCAATCTCCGTCTCTCTAGTGAGAACAATCCTAGTTTATCCAACCTCACCTCATAGTTAATAACCTCCAGGCCAGGCATCACCCTGGTAAACCGCCTCTGCACCTTCCTTAATGCGTCCATTCCCTTCTGGTAATGAGGTGACCAGATTTGCACACAGTATTCCAAGTGTAGGCTCACCACATCTGCAGCATGCCTTCCCAGATTTTATACTCAATACCCCTGCTAACGAAGGGAAGAAAGACATATGCCTTTCTGTCTACCTTATCCAACTGCATTGCCGCTTTCAGTGACCTGTGGACCTGTAAACCCTGATACCCCTGCCCATCGATGCACTTAAGGGTTCTGCCATTTACTGTATAATTCCTACGTGTATTAGACTGTCCAGAATCCACTACCCAGCAATAGTGCGGATTAAACTCCACCTGCCATTTCTCCACCCATGTCTCCAACTGATCTATATCCTGTTGTATGCTTTGACAATCCTCTTCACGATATGCAACTATTCGAACCTTATGGTGGCCTGCAATCTTACTAATTAGCCCAGTTACATTTCACTTCAATTCATTGGCGTCTACTACAAAAAGCAAGGGACACAACACTGATACCTTTGGAGCACTAATAGTCACTGCTCTCCATTCAGAAAAATACCCTTCCACTGCTACACTCTGCCTTCTCTGAACAAATGAATTCTGTATCCATCTTGCCAGCTCACCTCAGATCTCATGTGACATTTTTTTTCAGTACCGGTTTGCAATGAGGGACCTTGTCAAACATGCAGGATTACGGGGAAAAGGCAGGAGATTTACACTATGTTAAAATGCCCAGAGTGCCGAAGCAGACACGATCATCCGATTGGGGTCCTTCTGCACTTCTTCAGAACTGTGACTCTGTGATTCTTATTTGACGAAAGTAAATTAAAAACAATTTAAGTTTTGTTTTCTCAATAAGAGATTGAGTTCAGCCAGGCTGTGATGGGCGGTGGTGGATCTGCAGTGTTTGGGCCTCTGGTCATTGAACAAACTGTGAGCCTTCAAAGCGCCAACATGGTTGATGGAGGTCTGGAGAGATTGGATGCACATTGTGAAAAGTGGCGATTAGGCCCAGGTAACTGGAATACAAGCAGATAGAGGTAGAGAGTGCTGGAGAGAAAGGCAGACACTCAGTCACAGAGATTAAGCCAAGACCAAGGCAGACTGAGCGAACCATAGTCAAACATACACAAACGCAAACTCGCTGAGAAGGAGGTAGGTGGAAATCATTTATATTCTGGAACGTCTGAGCTGGGCAAGGAGGAAAAAGTATTCCAACCGACTGTTTGTAAATAGCTGGAGGGTATGAATATAAAATATTTGTCAACATGGTTGCTGAACAGAACTCTCTTCACACAGCAAAGTGCTATCATCTGGAATGCAATATTAGAAATAACGGTGTAAACATATTCCGTGGATTTTTGAGAGGGCAGTTGGACAAGAACTGCAAGACGGCTCATTTTCAGACTTATGGAGGAAACCAACAGTTGTGAGCCGCAGGTGTAAGAGCCCACTGCTTTTGTAAGTTTCTGCTGTAAGTTTCATTGATTCAATGATCCGGTACAGTGTTGGTGATTCATTCCATTTCGTTCCTCACAGGAAAAACGCGTAGGAATGGCAGGTGGATACATTGTATCCAATAATGGGCAGTGTCTATCTCATTGCTGTTGTTTGCCAGGTGGCATTTTAAAGCTCTTACAAGACAACATCGATCGGTTAATTGGAAGAAAGAAGTCACCTCTGTACAAACTGTTTTCAAATAACTAACTGCCACCTCAGCCGAGTTTTCAGAAGGTGTTGGAAGGAGAGCCAAGCATCAGTGCTCCACATTCGGTTGTTGCGCAAGTCCCATCCCCGGAACACACTGCCGGGACGATGCTGGGGTCCTTCCTGATTCTAAATGCACTACAGCTTCTGAACTGAGAGCCATGACCAATTGACAGTATTAGGTTATCTACTGAGGCTTCCAATAATATTAAACAATTAACCATGTCAAGATAGGGATTGATATTCACTAGTGAAAATATTGGAAATTTATGGAAGGCAGTTGTGGACTTGTTTTCAATATACACACTTCTAACCAGTGTCTAATGGAATATTAAGATAAAAGTAAAAACTGTGGATGCTGGAAATCCAAAACAAAAACAAAAATACCTGGAAAAACTCATCAGGTCTGACATCATCTGCGGTGCGGAACAAAGTTAGAGTTTGTTGAAGAGTCATATGGATTCGAACCGTTAACCGTGTTCCTCTCCACAAATGCTGTCAGACCTGTTGAGTTTTTCGTGGCATTTTGTTTTTTTTAATGGAATATTGATACCTAATAATATACAGTGAGAGGATTAGAGCTCAGAACTTTTAAAACATGTTCGGTTGCGCGTTAAAGTGCAGCAGCTCACAAAGCATGGAGTCAAAACTGGAAAGTGGGAATAAGTGGGACGCATGTTTGATCATAGGCCAGCATTCTGTGCCGTAAATTGCTATGTCTTCAACCGTGTAAGAAGGTCCATGTTCTCTATTGGCAGCCACCTGATGTTTCTGGAGTTGAAGTCTTCTCGCCTGAGAAAACTGAACATCTGTGACGCAGAGGGCACCCCCCCCCCCCCCCCCCCCCCCCCCACCGATAGTATTGGAGTCGGGGCGTTATTTAATGAAAACGGGCGTTACACATTTAGTTACGTCCTTTATTCAGATCATATGAATTGAAGATTTAAAAGTCAAGTTTACTTAGCCGAAATTCTGTTTAATGACTCTATTAGGCAGTTCAATTTATTTCAAAATCGATCATTTTGAATTATATATAAAACATATTACATCTTATTGACGATAGTTTCAATGTCCATTTGATATTTACATCAGAGACATTAAAATCCGAAAGTGAACATAATTACCACAGCGGATGAAGTTATTGAGACCTCTGCTTCTTTCCTCAAGCACAGCTCCGTCGACCTTCTGTCTGCATTTTCAGTGACAGAGAGACAAGCACAAAATCATTAAAAATATCTTCCTCAGCCTGAGTGTTTCGCAAGTTATTTAAATAGTAAACATTAACATAAGAATAAAGCAATAAAGATCACAATTAATATTATAATGTTTTTGTTATGATGAAGTGCATTCTCCAGCTATATTGTTACTGCAATTTATTTAATCCATGGGGAATTGTCTTTCTCAATGTTATTCCATAAATAGCTTACATATCCTCGAAGATACTACCACATTGTATGAAGCTCTGCATTCGTATTTAAGTACTTACTTTTGAAGAGTCATATCATCAGTAAGATGGCTCAAATTTATTCTATATTCTCATTTTTTTCACACTCCAATGCGGTGGTTATGGAGATATCGAGACTTATTCCTGCATTTCCTTGCAACTGCCTGATCTGTTTTTTGCTGAGGTTTATGTCGATTCCTTGGGTCAGCTGCTTCCAGGACATGTATTCCGTTATTGTACAAATCCCTAATTAGCATTCACATATGTTGCTTTATTGACTGGGAAAACTCGTCATAGTGTTGACAGGTACAAGATAAAGGGCATATGGTTCCCTCTATCAGTTTACTTTATTGAAACAAAATGAATGCATAGTAAGCGCCAGATATTGCCGTTGATATAAGAAACATGTCTTGTAAATCAAAGAACTGCTGGAGGCACAAATCGTAGATTGCTCCAGAAATTATTTTCGTACACCCATGAGTGAACATATTTATTTTGTGGAAAACTGGAAGGCTTTTTTCATAAATTTGCGACTAATTGGGATTGCGTGAAGAGCATTTTGAAATATTTAATTTAATTGTTTGGAATTCTGAGTTAGCAGATATTTTGCATAATTGTTTAATCTTAAATCCATCAAGTAGAAACTGCTAAATACTGTCCATTGATTTCGGTGGCCAGAAGCTGTGCTTTTTTTTTTTTTTACAGCTGCTTAACTTATTTCCAATTGCAACTAAGATGTGGGTGACTTAAGCTGGTAAGAAACGAAGCTCCCAACAGCTTGTTTTTATCGTCACGTCTGGGACACATGTACAGAAACAGCATGGTGAACATTGCATTCTAATCAGATTAATTACATTCAACAAATAAGGAGACAAGCCCATCGCTGTTATAATGGAGAGTATCAGAGTCTGGAGTATAATTAAAACAAAGAAAGAAAGAAAAGCAGAGCACAAGAACAGGCCCTTCGGCCCTCCAAGCCTGCGCTGATCATATTGCACATCAACTAAAACATTGTGCACTTCTGGAGTCTGTATCCCTCTGTTCCCATCCTATTCATGTATTTCTCAAGCTGCCCCTTAAACACCACTATCGTACCTGCTTCCACCACCTCCTCTGGCAGCGAATTCCAGAGACACACTGCCCTCTGGGTAAATAACTTGTCCCGCTCACCTCCTCTATAGTTTTCTCCTCTCACCTTAAATCAATATCCCCTAGTTATTGACTCTTCCACCCAAGGAAAAATCTTCTGACTATCTGCTCTATCCATGCCGCTCAAAATTTTGTAAGCTTCTATCAAGTGGCCCCTGAACCTTTGTCACTCTAGTGAGAACAGAACGAGTTTCTCCAACCTCTCCTCATAGCTAATAACCTCCACACCAAGCAGCATCATGGTATACCTCCTCTGCTCCCTCTCCAATGCCTCCATATCCTTCTGGTAATGTGGCAACCAGAATTGCACGCAATATTCCAAGTGTGGCCTAACCAATGTTCTATACAGATGCAGCATGACTTCCCAGCTTTTATACCTCAATACCCCTGCCAATGAAGCCATATGCCTTCCTGAATAGCTTATCCACCTGCATTGCCACTTTCAGTGACCTGTGGACCTGTACACCCAGATTCCTCTGTCCGTCGATGCACTTTAGGGTTTTGCCATTTACTGTATAATTCCTGCCTGTATTAGACCTTCCAAAATGCATTACCTCGCAATTATCCGGATCAAACTCCATTAGACATTTCTCTGCCCAAGTCTCCAGCCGATCGATATCCTGTTGTATCCTTTGACAATCCTCTTCACTATCTGCAGCTCCTCCAACCTTAGTGTCGTCTGCAAACTTAATAATTAGCCCAGTTACATTTCCCTCCAAATCAATTATGTATACTACAAACAGCAAAGGCCCCAGCACTGATCCCTCCAGAACTGCACTAGTCACAGCTCTCCATTCAGAAAAGCACCCTTCCCTCTGTCTTCTGTGACCAAGCCAATTCTGTATCCATCTTGCCAGCTCACCTCTGATCCCATGTGACTTGACCTTCTGTACCAGTCCACCATGAGGGACATTTTAAAATACCTTACTGAAATCCATGTATATAACATCCACTGCCCTTCCATCGTTCACCATCTTTGTCACTTACTCGAAAAACTCGATAAAGTTAATGAGACACGATCTTCCCTTCACAAAACCATGCCTCCTCTCACTAATGCAACCATTTGCTTTCAAATGATAGTAAATCCTGTCCCGAAGAATCTTCTCCAATTATTTCCCTATCACTGAGGTAAGGCTTACCTGCCTGTAGTCCCTACTACCCTTCTTAAAAAGTAGAACAACATTGGCCTTTCTCCAGTCCTCTGGGAACTCACCCGTAACCACTGAGGTACAAATATTTCTGTCAAGGATCGAGCAATCTCCTGCCTTGCCAATCTCAGTACTCTGGGGAAGATCCCACCTGACCCTGGGCACTTACCCACCTTAAGATTCTTCAAGACGCCTAAAACCTCCACGTTTTTGATCTAAACATGATCCCGACTATCAACACACTCCTCCCTAGACAAATCGAACGCTAAGTTCTTCTCTTTGGTGAATACTGATGGGAAGTATTCATTTAGTATCTCTCCCACTTCTTGTTGCTCCACACACAGAGTCAGTTCCTTGTCCCTGAGTGGGTCTACCCTTTCCCTGGTTACCCTCTTGCTTGTTACAAAATTAACCCACAGAGTGCAGAATACTAGTCAGAGCTGCACCCACTGGTGACTGAACCAATGCAGATGTTTCTATTAGTCAGGTTTCTCAACGGAAATGTTGTCAACTCTCCTGGTGATACAGCCAAAAAAGAAGCATTTAAATAACTAATTCTGCATTAAAGGGACTGCTAGGATTTTTGAATACATCATAAAAAATTAAGTATTCTCAGCCTCAATATGGTTTGAACTAACATTTACCATAAGTAAAATTATTAAATTCAGTCCCCAAATATTAACGTAATTAACCTAGTTCTTTTTTTTTTACTTATTTGCTCTGAGTTTGGTTTAGCTTCTATTTGCTTCAAAATTAGGACTAATTGATTGAATGCTGGTGCTTCCAATTCATACATTTTACATGTACAGATTCAGGAAATTAACAAGTTTCCTCCTCCTCCTTCCAAATTGCCTAGAACTTTTATGTAGAGTCGTGTACTGTTAAGGAGATCTCAGGAATTATGATTTGTTTCGATCTTCTTGCAGCAGGAAGTGGCTTTTTTTTTGCTGCTTTCCCGTTCGAAGACTGAATAATTAATTTCGTTTCACTGAGAGGGAATAGGTTCCAGCAATGTTATCAGATAAATATTTTATTTACCGAAAATCATTACCATTGGCTTTCTACTTTAATTATAAAAGAGAAAGAATACACAAGTCTAAATTCTGACACCCTCATTGTATCGGTAATTTAATGACGATTTTCCGCACAGG
Organism: Carcharodon carcharias; assembly: GCF_017639515.1. Taxonomy (NCBI): domain Eukaryota; kingdom Metazoa; phylum Chordata; class Chondrichthyes; order Lamniformes; family Lamnidae; genus Carcharodon; species Carcharodon carcharias. Next base: position 68,861,805 of record NC_054488.1, read on the forward strand.
GTAGAAAGGCGACTTATGTTTTCCAGAATAATGTTCACAGACCCAAAGCAGAGTAAGTTGAAATTACACAAGCAGGCCTGTTCTGATCAGAGTTGGAAAAGTTGGCCTCAGGCGGAGTGAAATTTCAAAGGGTTTATTTAACTTGTAGAAACTTCCTTTGACGACATATTACATTTTTTTTTAATTTTGATTCGATCTCTAACAGAAAAATGATTTTCTCCAATTCGATTAATGATTGTGACGCGTATTCTGTAGCTTGTATTTGCTAAATAATAATGTTGACAACGCCACAATATACATATCAAAATTGAATTTCATCCAGAATTCAACTCAAATAACTTGACGGTTAGTTTAATATCACCCCTGCGGCTCTTGTAGAAAAAAAGAGTGCAATTGCACATCTTGTTAAAGCCAACCTTGTCGAAGCAGAGCGCCCCCACGCTTAGAATAGCGTGTATCACATTCCGGGATGTAAATAGAAACCCATTCAAAACTGCAGTTGCTGCCGATTGAGCACGTGCACACATTTTTCAGACAGATATTTTTCAGCGGTACTGCTGTGTGACTGCTGTGAGCTGTAATGTTGGGAAATATTTTAAATAGTGTTTTCAGCTTTGGACTTCTGGCCAATGACTGTAAATTTTGCAAAGTTAAATTGTAAATCGAGATCGATCAATTTTGGTTTTGAGAGTATAATTATGGTTATGATAAGTATCACATGCACGCTAAAAAATGAGGAGTGTAAAAAAATCTCACTTCTTCCGGGGAATTAATCGATAAAAATGTTTAGTTATTTGATTATTTATTCAAGGAGCTTCTGAAATTAACATCAAGTTTCCTTAGACACACATTTAATGTAGATGTCCAAGAACGTGAATATTTGTTTGCTCTTCCTTATACCCCACATTTTTTACATAGGATCCTGTTGTATTTATCAAGAAATCAGGTCTCAAGTCTCAGTCCAGTTTCCCTCCATTTCCCTTAGAAACAGGCTTTAGAAGTTATTTCTATCTTGAACACATCGTTTTACATCCAAGGGAAGTGTTACTCAGTTTTGTTGATACTGTATATTTGTTTATACGTTTTCTAACTGCACTAACTATTAATCCGACAATATTTCATTGCGTAGGATACATTTTTTTTTAAATTTGCAATAGTAGATTCTGTGCCTGATCCGTTCTGTGCTAATGGAGAACCTAACACAATTGATATTTCATTTTAAATTCATATTGCTTGCAACTCTACCATTTGCGACAATATTGAAATCAGGCCGCATCACTTTATATGGAATGGTGGTTTCGTCAAGACATATTGAATAATACCTCATGAGAAAAACCTATTCATTAACATCTTCTGTTGGCTGGAATTATAACCCTCATACCAGTCCTCCAATCAATGTTAATGAACTGCATTATCTGTGGCCCTATGTCTCATTCAGGGAGTTAAATTCCCAGGCAAGGAACTGCATATCTTCTCGTAATGTAGGATGGTTATGGTGACTTCCTTGCCTTTATTTATTTTTCTCTGGTTCCAGGCATCAGCATTCGTTGCCAGGCCCCAGCTGCCCTATATAAAATTGTTCTAATTCGTCTTTTTGAACCGCTTCAATGTCTGAGGTTCACTTGAATGCATTACAAAGTTAAGGAGGGGACTCCAGCAGCAGTGAAGGAACATTGATATAGTTCCAAGTCAGCATTCTGACTGGATTGGGGTTTTAAGGCATGGGGTGTTGGGGGTAACTTAAGCATGTGGGACTGTCATTCGACTGCGGCCAATGTTCAGCAAGGCATTTGCGCTCATCAGTCTGGAAAGACCTGTTGAAAGAGACTTGCTTTGTTGTTGCAGTGCATCTTGTACATGGGAGAGCGAATCATATAAGAGAATATTGGACAGCCGTTCAAGGGCGTTCCTGTGACCTAGATGGTATGGGATTCCTTGAACATTGTTACGATGACCATTACCCAAACAATTAAAAGCTATTCCATCACACTCCTGACTTATGTATTCTAACTGGGCGCAGGCTTGGTGCAGAAATATTTTAGCCAAGTCCATTTTTCCAGGAAAGGTGACAGAAAGATGCTGAGGCTGGTTATTCAGCAATTTATATGCCAAACATATTAACCGCATGGTATTGTGTTGAGATGCGTTGCAAGGGTCAATCAATGCGAAACATAAAAAAAGGTTGTAGAGGATAAATGTGTTAAGTACTTGCTGGCAGTTAAAAATTAAAGGAGAAAATTAAAAGAAGGCTTGTCATTTTCGCGAAATAAAAACAGAAACTGCTGGGGGAAAAAACCCAGCAGACCCGAGAGCATCTGTGGAGAGAGGAGCAGAGTCAATATTTCAAGCCTGTAAGGCATTTTTTCACTTCTGAATTAAGGCGGTTCCACGTTTCCAGCAAGACTATTGAGCAGGACCAATTTCTCTAGCATCTTGCCGCTCTGCATTCTGTAATGTCCAAAGTGCGTGACTTACTTTAGGTAAAGAATAGCGTCAGTCTCCCTTCGCAAGTCTACACTGATAACAAAGATTGCCTCCCAAAACTGCCTTCTTGTGTGAGGCATTCACAGGACTGTGACGGCAATCTTTCAGAATGCGGTAGAGCTAGAGACTAATGAGATAAATTGAAGCGAGATAAAAACTGGGAACTTTGAAAGGAGCTGTAGCAATCCAACTGAGGGCTGGAATCAATGTCAAATGTTCGACAAACAGGAAAGATAGAATGAGGCGGGTGAGGTCAACGTACCATCGATAGAATATGGGAGGAGCTACCTATTGTGAGAAGTTGATCTCACAGATGGGGTACACTCCAGAAAACTTGGATAAATGTTGAGACGTTATCAACATGAACTTGCTGTTGAGGTTGCATCAAATGTTTAATAATTGAGGAACAGATAAAATCACAAAACCCGGAATTATTTCTACCGAAAAGCGACGGAGATTTTACCCTCCGATGACAATGGAAACTTGGGCGTGTGTGCATCAAGATTTTGCAAACATTTGGTTGAAAAAAGGACAAAGTGTCCTCGTTGTTGCTTTAGAAAAATAACGTTTCTTTCACTTTCATTAATCTCTTACCCTAGAGAACTTCAATTCTTAATGTTTCATTTTAGGCAGACTTGGGAGCAGTCAGGCTGATCCATCAGGTGATCACTCTCCACTTTCACATGACCTGGTATCTTCCTGCCCTAACATACGCAAATTAAAAGTAATTGTCGGAGCCAACTGCACTGTCCATTTGATAATTTATGAACTGGCTCTCGTTGTGCCTGCCTGTGCCGAATAAAGTTTTTTACCTGCATTTTGTATTTTTTTGCTGAGCATATTAAAAGCAAGTTGATAGGCAATTGCTGCACAAGGCAAATGAAAATGATTGGGGCGTCGGAGAGACGAATGTGAAAAATAATTGATTCTGCTGCCTCCGCCAAATGGGCTGCCACTTCGCGAGTTCGAGCATGCGTGCCATCGAGATTGCATGAGCGTCAAATTCCGGCTAGGAGAAGGGTTAGACATCTTCCAATTTACATTCAGGCTGGGATCTCTCTCATCCAATCAGTCAGTTAGATATTACAGTCACTTCCATCTACTGATCTCTGGGGTCTGAAAGATATTATGAACTATCGACACACTGTCCCTGAGGGAATATCTCTGGTGCTTTGAACTTCCGACTTACAATCGACTCGTGCACAGGGTTTATTACTATGATAATCTTCTCTTTGACACGTATGATATTTATTCCGAGTTTAAATGAGAGCCTGGGCACAGGTCAATGTTCCGAATTATTCAGCACTGACCTAAAGAACCCGGTTGCTGGGATTTCGTGTTTAGTAGGTTGTAATTCTACTGGTATTTTGTGTTTTACGGAGGCAGTGAAGCTGATTCTATCGAATTGGGGTATTCGGTGCGCAGGAATATTCTGTGAAATTCGGTCATCGCCTCGTTCACCAGAGCTTCTCATGTCCCGAATCCTCAGTGATCGTGGAAACTCCACCTGTCCTGCATAGACCTGCTGAAGCAATAGTCGGGCGCTTTGCCAAATCCAGGCCAGGTATTGTACTTAAAAGGGAGTTCATTCACCGCCATCAACCTCCATGCCCTCCCTGAATGGATTACGACGATTGCATTTTCTATTATATACAGGTAGTACGGGAGCACCACTCTAAACATTCTATGTAAATTTTCTCCAAGCCACGGCCTTTTGTTCGCTAGTTCAAATTCAATGTACTCTCCATCTTACAGTATTGTGGAGCCCCTTCGCCACACGTAATGCAGCTTTTTTTTTTCAAGAGGAGCAAAAACATCTTCTCAAGGCTACTAAGGATGGAGAGTAACTACAGGCTCTGTTAGCCAAGGTCAGATCTGTAAAATTGTTGGGAATATGTCACAGAATTACCCAAACTAGAGGACAAACTTACTGTCCACTTGGGCCAACAGGTCCATCTGGAGTAAATTATTGTACAGAGCCTCTCCTCCTCCCAAACCTCACCCGATCCCTCTTGAACAAAACACACTCGTCTGTCACCATCAATGTAAACTGGGGTTACTTTGTCCCACACCTGTTCATCAAACGCCCCCGGAAATATTTCCACGACAACGACCTCATCTTCTGTTGTCAAGAATTCCACATTCAAACACTATCCAGTAAAATAAATTTTTCTGAAGCAATGTTAGGAATTTTTCTGTTTGATTTATGGTTTCTAGTTTATCCATAGCCCAAAGTTTAGGACCGTCTATCCTTTAAATTAATTCCATTGCCATATTGATCTTTATCATGTCAATGCCCGGGTTATCTTCTTGAGTGAAATCTAATATACCCAGGCTATTCATTGTTTCCAGAGGCCTTCCTCGCAAACTGTCAAAATCCGTACAAATGATGGGCAACATTATCTATTGTCTCTTGGAACTTGATTGCACCGTTGCGGCCAGGGCGGGGGCGTAAATGGCGGCAACCTATTCCAATCTCCATTGACGTCGGCGGGACAGTAAAATCCCGCAAGTGTCGGATGACCGAAATGTAAAAAAAAACTATTAAGCTTTTTAATTCTGTGCACCTAGAAATGAAGGCGAGCATTTATTACTGTTCTTTTTGATTTATCCTGCTCTATATTTTTGATGATTTGTTTTTCTCTACGTCGAGATGTGATTCAGTGTCTACTTTATTTACACTTTCACTTTTCAAGTAGTACATGACCTCTGAATTAACACTAACAAAATGAATGCTTTGCCCTTACCTATGATCATACATTTTGCAAAATGATTGCAACTACTATTTATTCTGTCACTGTAATTACTGTTCTGCAGTAATACATCGTAATTTTACTCAGTTTCAAAGGTGGTTCCAAGTTCAGTTCATACCCAACTTTTAACTGTTTCTTGCGATTGATCCATTTCTGTAAACGGTTGGGAATATTGTTCCTGGCATCCGTAGTTCTGGAACACAACGTGCTACATTTTGTGCTGCTTTGAATATATCCCCTCAATCACTAATTAATGCTTTTTGTTTGCTAACCAGCTTGGAATCTATTCTGCTACCTGTACACTTACTCCACATGGGCTGTCATGGAAGTAGCTTGTTTTTTTTTTTGTTCTTGTGCACGAGAGGACAGGGAGCCTACTGCTAAATGAAAGGAAAACGATAGAACTATGGTTTACGGAAATCAGGAAAAAAAACCCGGAAGGTGCTAATGAAACTTATTCGGTAAAGGGGTACCTGGGGAGAGGTGGTGTTCACGTTTCACGCCAATAAGATTTTGACATTACATCTGTGCTATGGATATTCAGGGAATTCATGTGTTATTGTACAAACGATCCTTGAGCAACAAAGGAGACCATTTTTGAAGGTAGCGATCTGATAATGTGTTAACCAAAATGTTGTCTGGGTCCGGCAGTGTAAATGCTGTCCTGGATCAAATAAATCATTTTATTGAGGGTTTCTGTATTTTGTTCCGTGATTGCAGACATTATTGGATATAATTCTGGTCGCGTGAGGGAAAGTTGCCGGGCATAAATTGCCGAGGTCAGTGAAGACTGTTCGTGATGAATGCAGTTGCTTTCTCGTCGCCTCACGCTGACCTCATTAAATGAGATGTGTGGGTGGAGTGATGATGCGAGAGAATATGGCTGTTGTGTCCCTTTTCATTGTCATGTTCATTATTGCTTTAAGAGGTGGAAGTGTTTGATTATCTAATTAAGCGTCTACAGGAATATTGCCCTCCTACTTTGAATCTGAAATGAATGTTCTGTCCCTACATGGCCACCCTGGGTCATTTCAGACGTGTCTGTGTGTAATGCTTTCAGGGAATAAAGTCAGAAATGCTGCAGGAATCTTTTAATTTTAAAAATGTGGGAATTGAAGGACAATGTAATGGAACATGTGGCAATCCATAAAAGCAGCCCTCTGAAGTTTACACGTAGAAGACTGGGTAAAATTCTCGTAAGCCCTCACTGCACCCTTGTTCTACCTGTGTACATTTTCTAACGCTTAGTTCTCAGAACTGTACACAGTATTCCGGTTATGTTTAGACCAAGGCTCCTTATATATGCACACATACTTGCTCCTTTATGCTATAACTGACTAAATAAAAACAAATACAAAAATATCACGAGCCATTTTATTTTATTTTTCCATTGTATTAATTTTTCATTACATTCACTGATCTGTTGATATTAAGTCTTTGGAATTAAAATGTTCAGAACTATTCAGCTTGTAGACATTCCCGGGATTTATCATTTCTTGCCTGTGGTGGCATCGTGACATCGTTCTTCAAAATGCTTGTTGCACAGTCAGCGAACAGGTGAAATAGTGGACGAAAATCATCCGAGGACAAAGCAGGGTTCCTGGTGAAAGCGACCAATATTTTAGTCTCTCACGCTGTCTGCACATTATATAAGTGAAGTCAGCTTCTGCCAGGCAACAGATATATCCGGAAAATGCTATCGAGAGAAAGCTGCAGTGACATCCATATTCGCAGATAGAGTGAAGAGTAGGCCTTCTAAATCCAAGTGAGGATATTTAAAAGCGAGCTGACAACCGTAGAAAAAGGTGATACATTTGGACCTTGTGAAAAAATCCATCTTTAACCCTATTCAGCACCTCGCGATAGAAAATATGGAATGAGAGAGAAATACAAAATATTTTTGCAGATCAGATTTCTTCTCGCAGGTACTGATGGGGGACTGAATGCAATCTGAGACGGTTTGGTTGTGGACGTTTTCCCCAATGAAATACCAGCTGCGAAAAATCGTTTTCTGGGTCATTCTGATTAAAGAGGCCTCTCGCCTGAACGTCGAATATGCGCCCGTATGGGTGGTATGATTTGAGGGCGGGGGAAACTTTTCATTTATATCTTTCAGAGCAGGGATATTCTCGCTGCCGCTTCCGGTGCCCCATCTCGGTCACTGGCTTCCAGAGGAGAATCTGGATGAGAGCGACATGTGAGTGAACAAACGTGGCTGCGGGAAGAGCAGACATTTATTGACCTGAATTTGTGCATCTGCATTATTAGAAGTTTTGTCGATATCTCACTGCTGATGCACTGCGTGTGTCTAACATCAAACTGAGGGTTATTGGCTAATTTGACAATACACCAAAAGTATAACAGAAAAATTATAAATTTCGGAGGAAGTGGGGAGCAACGGGTGGGAACAGCGGGATTGGCATTACCTCTGAATGGAACCAGTATCAAAACTAAATATTGACAGTTCCTGATTAACCAGATGTGTAATATGGTGATAATAATCAGTTTCGTTATGAATTATTGTTACTCAGGTCCCAGCTTTCCCAGACTAGTATCCAGATCTTGCCAGTGCTCGGGCAGAGTGGAGGTACTATCCAGTACCAAGTGGGGAACAGTGTGTGACTTTCACTGGGATGGGAATGCGGCCACTGTGCTCTGTGCTCAGCTTCAATGTGGAATCGTCGTGTCCGTATAGAGAGGGGCTTATTTTGGTGAAGGCAGTGGGCTTATACAGAATTAAAGCTTTGATTGTAAAGGCAATGGGAGAAGCGTGATGGACTGCCACTTTCTCCAGTTAATCAACTCGAGTGCACTCACCGGAACGATGTCAGTGTGAGCTGTTCTGGTTAGCACAAGCTAACGGACTGAGTTAGAATTTCTTCCTAAATATTTGGAAACTGGAGGAAATAACATTTCAGTTTCACTCTGTCATGTTCATATCTAAACTGTTTTTTTTGCAATCCACTTGTTGTTTTTATTTATCCGCCTGTCCTATCCATAAAAAAACATCCCCAAATACTTGTAAGTGGTAACATTTTAAGCTTTAAGTATACTACTGAAAAAAAGCAGAAGATGAGTTGATACTGTGTTTGTACTTCATCTGCACTGATTAAAGTTTTCTTTTTGTGTGTCATGTACAACTCGATGTCAAACAACTCACTCGTGTTACTCTGCCTCACAAAGAGTAGATACACTTCAAGAGCTATAATAGCATGTTAGTTAATCACACACCACCTCATTGACTAAGGGTTATTGTCACTAAACATACCTTGCTATCATTGACCGGCAAGACTTTCAGATAGTCGTTAACTCATTAACATATCACAGCCATTTTTAACACCTTGCTGAATTCATTAATTAGACACTTACTTGACGGCTCAGTTTCACGAAATGCCCACTTAGAATCTGTGGAAAAAGTAAGTTGGCTTCATGATCAGTGCAATGATTTGATTAATTTGCCTTCCTCATTAACCATCGCTTCATTTCACGACGCTATTCAGTAAGCACTCAGAACCTGGGTGGCCTGTGGCGTTTATTACAAGACAGTTGACTCTTTGACCCCGATATAATTTCCAGCTTCCCATTATCTCCTGTTTCAGAATCCTCTGTTAAATCTACATTTTTCAAGACGACATGTTCAACAAGGTATTGTAATACTTTGATAATTTTGAGGGCAAAATTTGCATAACATTGAAATATCCTACAATGGTGGAGTCCTGTCTTTTCATTTTTGGCTATATTTCAATGTGCCTGTGCGAAATTGAAAGTTCCTCAACATTTCCCAGAAATATTTTCACTGAGGTATCAGTAATGGGTTTAGAAATCTGCACAATCATCAGCGGATAGACATCAGATGAACTTTGATTATTAACACACTCTAAGTCTATTTTTAAAAGAAAATCTTTTGTGTCACATTATTTCTGTTTCTTTTTGAAGATGATCTTTTTTCATTATGACTGCCAAACGGCAGAAGTCTCTCTGATAGGCGAATGGAGATTTACATCCACGGACGCTGGGGCAAAGTGCAGGACAGCCTCTGGGATCTGAATGATGATAAGTTGATTTGCAGGAAGCTGGGTTGCGCCAATGCGATAGAGGCGTATATCTCTTCAATGGACGGAGAAGATTAAGGCTCCGTGTGGCTGATTGATTTCCAATGTAAAGGAAAAGAATCGATTCTACGGAAATGCAGCCCGATCTCATTGAATCACTCTGTCACTGACAGCATCAGCGTAAGCGTTCTCTATTCAGGTGAATATCCAAAGCAGTTTGGCAGAAAGACGAAGGAAGGTTTCTATTCCATTGTGTGAATTCGGAACATAAATCACTTTCTTCCCACTGTCAATCATACAGCGGTGTACCTCTGGAGTTGAGTGCGGGGCATGATCCGCACTGATAGCATTGAGAAACGAATTATTCTCACATCTGCAATGATTAAGACAAATTAAATTCGATCAGTTACCCAGCAGCTCAGTCTGGCAGAAAGCAGGACCCAAGTTTAGAAAAAGGTCTTGGAATGGACGACTAAAATATTGGGCAGAGCAATAAATGTGAAGACGCGGTCTTAGATTTAAACAGATAACTTTTGGGAGGAAATTCTGACCTTAATCATAGGCTGCCAAAACCAAAGCAAACGTTATGGACGAAGTTATTGTGTGATATACCAGAAAACATATCCGGAGACCAGCAGAGCACATAAGCTGATTCGGGTTGTTTGCGGCTCAGTGAATTTGAAATTGCAGAAATTCGGAAAAACAGCAAGACAATGCAGAACATCGAGAGAATCGTTTGTCAGCAGAACTATTTTAACGTCACAATAGATTTGAAATATTGTAGTTTATGGAATTTACACAATAGGGCATGGTACGGGAGAACGCTGAAATATTTGCTTTTGCAGGCAATATTTCAGCCTTTCAGCAGCAGGTGTCTGGAGACTGGTAGGAAATTTAGCGGGTGATAGACCTGAAAGGAGGTGACTGTTTCACTGATACAATATGGGGAGCCCAACACCGATGTCAACATCGCCGCCAAAGCTCCACATCAGTTCCATTGTGATAGTAGCCAAAAAGTATGGAGAGGTGACAGAATCACAATGCCAACGAATCACATAGTGAGGCAGAGGTCCTTCCATCTACAATGGCAAATTTATCTGCACTTAGCTCATAACCTGGAATGTTATGATGTGTCAAGTCCACTTCCATTTTTTTAAAGGGTGTGGAGCAACCTGCTCCAACATACTCCCAGGCAATACATTCTAGACGGTCACCACAGTCTGGGTAAAAGAAAAATCCTCACAAACCCCCAAACCTCTTGCCCCTTACATTGGAATTGTGGCCCATCGCGAATGACCCTTCAACTAAGGGGAATGGCTGCCCTTTTCATGGTTCCAATGTTTCATCCCAGGCAATATTCTGGAATGTATTCTCTGCACCCCATAATTTATATAATGTGGCTAATTGAACTGCACACAGTGCTCCAGATGTGGCCTCACCTTGGTTCAATACAATTCCAACATGACCCCCTACTTTTTTAATATATTCCTCGATTGATAAAGGCAAGTGCCCCATATCCCTTTTTCACCTCCCGACTAACATGCTCCTCCAATTACAGAGATCTATGGACACAATGCCAAGACCCTTTGTTCCTCAGAAAGTCCTATTCTCTTGCCTTTCATTGTATAATGCCTTGTCAAATTAATCCTTCCAAATTGTATCAACGTACTCTTTTAAAGTTAAGTTCCACTTGCCACTTATATTCCCATTTGACCATCCCGTCTATATCTTTCTGTAGCCCAAGGCAGACAATCTCACACTTTAACCACCCAGAAAATCTTTTTGTCATCTGCAAAATTCCTAATCCAACCCCTCACATCGCCATCCATGGCGTTTATCTTAATGAGGAATAATAGGGAACCTAGTTTTTGTGGAACACCGCTGTTCAAGGGCTTACAGTCACTAATGCATCCTTCTTGTCATCAAACTCTGTCTCCTACAACTAAGCCAATTTTGAATCCACCTTGTCAAATTGCCCTGCATCCCATGTGCATTCTCCTTCTTTATAAATATATCTTGTGGGACCGTTGTGCTTTGGTTGAACTGGGTGCAACTATATTTTACTTTGTCTTAAGGTAGGCGTAAGCATTGGGACATAGAGATTTATTTGCTTTTGGTCAGTATGTAACTGCTGATAGATGTTTGATAGATGTGCTAATGTAAACTATTTTAATAAGAATGGAAATGGGCGCCGTTGTCTTCAGGCTGTACAGCTGCATGTACACTGATAAGCTGCGCATTCAAGACTCTGACCTGATATCAATCAGTCAAAGTAAGTATTTCTGTTAGGACACGCCAAAGGTTAACACACTATTGATCATTTCAGTTTTTCAAGGCAGAATTGTTCAGACTGGCGAGGCTGATATTGACTGGATATATTAGAGTCAGTCCTGCTTAATGTTTAGCGAGGTCGGTGTGAAGCGTCCATCAGCATTTACGTCCACAAAATTCCTCATCCATTTTTTTATCTGACCGTTTAAAAGCTCGAATCAAACTTCACCAAAAGGCTAGATTACTGACACAAGATGCCCCGTCATTATTCTCCAGCTGAAATACTGGTTTCCTGAGATACAAGGAAAACGGCAAAATCAAAGTCCAGGGGGAAAGTCACAAACACGAAGGCTGAGGCTTTATTTGGTGAGATATTTATTAAAATAAGTCTGCCTTTATCTATCACAATAAGCATAATTTGCAGTCCTACTTGTCACACTAAAACTATCACTATCCAAATTCATCCAGTAAGGTCTAGAACACACATTGGTTATCTTCCACGCACAAACAATCCTCTAAAGCCAATCTGCAAACCGTATTCTGCGGTCAATCCTAATCCATATGCAGGGAGCATGGACATTTTGTCACATTAACTGCTTTCACTCCTGCCTGTGCCCTGTTTGCCCGCTTCAGCCAGGAATTTCCGTTAAATTTTCTGCATGTCATAACATTCAAATTCGCACTTCTGCTTTATCTCCCCCTTTCTCCACGCCCTTTGCAAGTTTACATTGTCAATTTGATCTTGTTCTGTCGAAATGTTATTTTCGAAACTGCTAACTACCTACCTTAGCTTCCTAATTCGAAGCCAATTGTTATTGCTAATATTCCTCGCTCCACCGTTTCGGAGCTCCTCCATTCTGTTTATCATCAGTCATCAAACCCTGTTGGAGAAAATACTATCAGCGAGTGCTCTGCCCTTTTAAATTAAAGTCAAGTTTCTAAATTCATTTTCCTGACAAAGCACTCCATTCTGTTGACGTTTTCAATGCCACTTCAAATTTTCCTCTTGGCGTTAAACGTTTGAAATGCATGGCACTCGGGTTAAAATAGAATTCTCGGTGGATCCAAAAGAATGCCGAGAAATGCATAGAAAATTGTCCTAGTAGCAAATCACAAAGGGTAATTGTTGGCATTTGTTTTTGCGACTAGAGGGTTGTTCCAAAAGTGTTTTACGGTGCCAGTGCTGTGTTCCCTGCATTTTGTTAGCTGTATCAACGATTTCATCTTAAATGCAGAGGGGATGTTGAAAATGCTTGCATACGAGAGAAAAAAAAGTGCAGATTGTTGATATTCAGGATGATAGCTGTAGTCGACAGGAAGTTATCAATGGGCTGCCCAGGTATGTAGAAAAGTAAAAAAAAATACAACTAAATCCAGGGAAGTGTGTTATGTAGCATTTGGGAGGACACACATGAGAAAAAAATACAAAATGTAGAGAAAATACAGCCTGGAGCTTTTGCTACGTGTAGGGCATTGGATCGAATCTTTACCGATGCCTGAAGGGAGCATGGCAAATCGAAAACATCTGTAAAAATTCAAATGTAATATTTCTTTTTTTTTGCCGAGGCATACCATTTCACTCCAAAACCGTTACTTTGAAACAAAAAAAAATGGTCGATTAAGCGGTAAGTCAGTGCCCTTTGCAGTTCTGGGAAAGCCATTAATGGAAGGATGTCATTGAACTGGAGAGTGTACAGAGGAGTTCTCCGAGGATATTTCCAGTGCTGGGAAATTGATTAAAATGTTTTGCCTGAGGTTTTTCTCCTTGGAAGTTTGGAGACTGACAGGAACGTTGATTGCGTTGAGCAGAATTGTGAGGGCTCTGAATTATAGTACATTGGAAGGAAATGTCTACTTTAGCAGAGAGGACAGCAGCACGGCGATTTGATTTAAAGTGATCTGTTGAAAGCTTAGAGGTGACTAAAACAATTCATTCACAAACCAACGGTGTTACATGTTTGGCACTCAGCATTAAATTGTAATGATAGACAATCTCATCTCATTTCAAAGGTAATTGTGTTTGAAGCTGAAGTGCGGAGAATTTGGCTAAATGTCGTATTGGGTTGGAAAATGTGTTGTATCCCCCGGCCATGTGTCCTCCTTTAGTACCATATTTGATTTTTTCTGTCGGCAGTTTTATCTAGTCGGACATGGCTAGGCTGGTACCTCCCATTGTTTCTATTCCATCTTCTGAAATTTTCCTTCTGATTTCAACAATGTCTAATAACGTACACACCTCCTAGATCTTATGAACATGCTGACTTTTTATGACGTCAGCCGAAAGCGAAGCGTCACTCGCTAAAGGAAAATCAGGGTAATCAATGGGCCGCACCTCCACCTCTCTGAATATCTGCACCAACTCAAAACGGTTTGAAGTTCCAGCCCAATTTTCAGCACCGAATGAGCAGAAAATTACTCGAACTAAGTGCTGAGCCGAGAGAAGTAATTGTCCTTGTTCCCCAACATATCCTAACACTTGTTACCAAGAGGATCAAACTTCCTCTGAACATTAAGAATCTGATTTGGAATATCTGTAAGTTTTATATTTCAATAGGAAGCGCGTTTACAAACACACATAAGTACAATCATTGAGGCAACCTTCTTCACACTCCATCATATCTTGTACATTACGCGAGATTTCATTTGCTGCTGAACCCAACATACATGTTATTTTTTTGTTTTCCTCTGGACCCTACGATTGCAATGCAGTCATGGCCGGCTTCATTGGTTTAAAACTAAAGATTCTTGAAGGCATTCGAAGCTTGGCTATACGTGTCCTAACTCGCCCCAATTGATTTACCCATCCCCCATATTCTCAACGACATGCTTTGGCTTCCAAATATACAATACATTAATCCCTGTAATCGCTGCCTAGATGTTCACCAATTCCAGTCTATGCATTTTCCTCCATATAGCGTCCTATATATTACAATACTCTGCCAAACCTGGCCGTGTCTGCTTGCTTGTTTTGAATTGCTCCACGGTTTTGGTTCATGACTCTCCCTTCCCAGGTAACATTCTCCCGACTTCCTTCTGTAACTCTCTCTGCCTTTCAGCTGTTCTTCTCTCCGTTAAGATGCTCTTACATCACCTTCCTTTCGCCAAGATATTATCTTTCTTAATATTAATGTTTTGCACTGCATGATTGTCATGGCTTAGTGTCTTCCAATGTTTTGTTGCATGGCCACCCTCGATAAATAGAAGCTACTGCTGTTCCATAGAAAGCACATCAGAGTGGGAATTAATGTTGGGCTAACGCAAAGAATAAGGGTAAAATAAGGTGACGACATACTGGTACAATTATATACCACTATCAGAAAACTACTGTCATTTTTTAGTGTTTTGGAAAGAGGCACAAATAAATCACAATTTCCAGTAGAAACATATTCTCGCAGTTGAAAAGGGGGATAAAACAATCAAGAGGAGAGTATAACTTGAGAACCAGTTATATTTGGATTATCTAAACATTTCTTTAAACTGCAACCTGCAAGTGCAGTAACATATTCTGTTGCATGTTTCGTCTATCTCACAAGCGCATTTGAATGCTCATTTACTTTCAATTGGGAATTGTCAGGGGCAGGAGAGAGGCAGATAAAATCGCTTCTCACCTGCTGTCCACAGGCAGAAGTGTGCGGTGTCAGGTTTTCACAAACACTGGCTTTCTGTGATACATTTTGCTAATGGACCGCAAAAACTCACGTAATGACCACCTTATTCCACATCCAGAGGTTAGATAGTCTAATAGATTTTTCGATAGACAAATAAATAGATAGCTAGATAGATAGATAGATTGATCGATAGATAGATGGATAGATATATAGAAATACTGTGAGTTTAAATACATTATTTTAAACCTTCCCTAAATTGTCAGATGCTTGGCTCATGTGACATGTCGCATTAAGGGTTAATTGCAGCTGAACATTTACTTTCTGTGCTTCTGGTGTGAAAACAATTGTTTCTCACTGGGAGAGTGACAATCAGACCAATAGCATCTCTTTCAGTACAATAAGTTTCAAGCTATCTCTTTTGCGAATCCAGCTGTTTTGCACTTCCTCTGTTGTTTTTATTATAAGGGGTCTGGAAAATGAATTGTGATATTTAACAGTTTGCGCTAGGAATTTGTAATTTCTTCAATGTCCTGGTGGTAGAGCAAAGGACCTGTTGTCAGGTCAATTTCAGCATGTATCCTCTTTGCTTCAGCAGAATCTCTATTAAAAAATAAGAATACAGTGTTGAACATACATTATTGGATTTATTTTTATCCCGTAACAACCCAAACATATTGTTTCTGAGGCGGGTTTGTTTAAGAGATGACGTTTACATAATCCTGCTGTATTATTGTCAAACAGAACGTTTGCAGTTAAAACTGATGTATGGTGGAAGCCAATATACTGGCCGAGTGGAGATGTACGACACTGGGAGCTAGGGCACCGTTTGTAATGATTCCTGGGATCTGGCAGACGCTGACGTGCTATCCAGACAGCTGGATTGTGGCACGATATTGAAGGAGCCACTTCCTGCTCCTTGTGTGCCAGGCTCAGGCCCACCTTGGCTGAATGAGCTGAACTGTTCCGGAAACGAATCATATAATTGGGATTTTTTGGGTGCTCCCAATGCAGTATGGGTATCCATGACTGTCCCCACAAAAAATATGTGAAGCTAATATGCTCAGGTAAGGGTGCTCTCAAAGCGATCATTTTCTGAAGTGCTGGGAACGAGGCTTCACACTGAAGGTGTTAAGCATAATTCCACCGAGATTGGAGTAGAAAATTAGGCTGAGGTAAAACTGGTCTGCATCATGTTTTTTTTTTTCAAAACCTATCTGCATATCGTCTTGTTTCTTTAAACCCTCACCTATTTATCAAGCAACTCACAAATGGCATCGATGCTAATCACCTCAATTACTTCAGTTTGTCAAAGTTCCACGTTGTAAATTCTCTTGGAGACAAGGAAACAATATGTTCTACTGAATTCACAATTGCTTTTGTTCGTGACATAATTATGGTAATTTGCTTTGGAATTTACCACATTATGATTGAAAAGTGCATCTACAAATATCCAGGCTTTTGTGCTCCCGCACAATATAGATCCTCACCTTCCAAATGGGTTATGTACTTTCCATTGTTCGAACCAAATTTCACCACCTGAAATTAACTCTATTCAAATATATTTAGTAATTGGGTGCTCATTATTCCAGTTTTTTTTTCATTTTATCGCAATTTACCTCAGTATTAATGGTACCCATCAATTCGCTGACACCTGTAAATTCAGAAATCCAACTTCCAATTCCGAAGTCCAATGTGATTTTCAAAATTTGTTTAACCAATAGTTCGCCCATCTACAATTCTTGTGTAACATATTACACAACTATTTCCAACTGATGTAAGTGCTGGCTTTTATATTGCAGACACATTTCTATTCATTGTTCTGCTGATTCACGAAGTGCACCCTATGGCAGGCCTGGTTGTACGATGTATGAGCTTGTTTCTGGCCTTTGAAAAAAAGCATTTATGTTCCATTCCAATCAATTGCCCACAGTCTTGTCAGTTCAATCGCTGCACCATGTGTTGGCCTGTGCAATCTGTACATGAAACAAGTTACCAATCTGGATATGAATTTATTAATTATTAACAGAGCACAAAGAACAGTGGCTGGTGAATGGAAAAAACCGTTGTAAGGTGAGAATTGAAGAGATCCGCAATGGGAACTAGGGAACATTGTGCTTAGAAGAACTGTGTTCAAGTGCTGCAAAAGTGATCTGTAAACAGTTACAGTGCGGTGCCCTGCCATGTTTGGAAAGGGTTCAGGAAATATCCGACTCAGTACGTTTCAGTGCACTACACATGAGCTGACTCTTTGGCAGTGTCAGTCCGACTTGGAGGGTATACACAGATGTCATAATTTGGATTTTGCGGGCTTTGATTGTTCAGGAAACACAACGAAATTGCGCGATGCACGTTTCCAATTTCAAACATATTTGCCTCTTAAAGCCAACGTGTTATCTTTCCTTATTTACCGCATCAGGTTGTTGCTCGAAAATTTTGGTGACTTCGTCCTCTCTACTTAGATCGTTTCAGACATGGTTGATAGTCTAATCAATGATCTGCTGACCCTGTCACAAATAGGACACATGCTGCTTGAAGATTTCGGAAGACACGTTGTTCAGATGGTTTTGCGATCCACCTCGCGCCTCGACTTGGTTTCCAAAGATTTGTGCTTGGACGGTTGCTGCAAACCATAGATTTCAGGTAAGTTGAGTGGTTAGCTGTGTCGCTTCCAGGGATGCATTAAAGACATTCCTAAATTGATTTATCATCCTCCTCCTGGGAGAATCCAAACTGCTCCTCCTCCTGCCATTGAGCTCCAAGTAGTTTATTAATTCTGATAATTCCTTCCCTCACCTGCCCACATGTGCGAAATGTACAGGATCTGCTTTAATGTCCACTCAAAATACGCCAACAGAAATCAATTTTTAATGTATGCTGCTGTTGTGGTTAGACGATATGCTTTTATTCATTTGGGGGAAATGTCCGTCGCTGGCTCTGCCACCATTTTCTGTCTGTCCTCAATTGTTCCTGAGAACGTGGTCATGGATTCCTTTCTTGGAGCACTGCATTCCCTGTGTTGTTCATACCCGCACTGTACTTTTAGGCAGAAATATCCAGAATTTTGGGCCACAGGCACAGAAGGAAGGGCGATACATTTCCAACTCTGAACAGCGAGTGGCTTTGAGGGTAATTCTAGGTGACGGTGTTTCCATTTACTCGATAACCTTGTTCTTCTCCATTGTGCATTGGGCTGCCTTCCGAATGCGCGGTCTAAGCGGACTTGGTGTGTTTATGCAGTGCACCATGTAGATGTTACGCAATGCTGCTAATTTTCGTCGATGGTGCAGTGTATGAGTATTTGTGTAAGGGGTGTCATTCATGCAGTTTCTGAGTCCTGGAGGTTTTAAGTCCTCTTATGTCTTTCTGGTGTTCGGGGGTGTGGGGAGGGGAGGGTGCGGTGGCACTTTCCAAGACAAATGTAGAGTAGTTAACCGTACTCCTGACAAGTGCTTTTTGATGATGGACAGATTTTTTAGGAGTTAAGTGGTGAGTTGCTTGCCCCAGTGTTCCTAAACTGTGACTTGCTTTCATAGCCACAATCTTTATATGGCGAACTGAGTTCAGATTCTGGTCAATGGTGGCCCCAAGAAGTTGATCGTGGGTGTTTCATTGATGGACATACCGTTGAATGTCAAGGGTTGTTGTTGAGGTACTCTCTTATCGGGGGGTGGTATTTTGTCTGGCACTTGTTTGGAACAATTGCTAATTGCCGGAAGCCAGCCCAAGAGTCGATATTGTCTAGGATTTGCTGCATTTAGACATGGACTGTTTCAGTATCTCAAGATTTGTGAATGATGCTGGAAATTGTGCTGTCATGAGCGACCACCCCGCCTTGTGATCTTCTGTTGAAAGGAAGGTCATTGATTAAGTAGCGTAACATTGTCGTGGCAAGAGCATTGCCCAACTGTACTTCAGCACTGATGCCCTAGGAATGAGGTGCATGGCCCCCGAAAACTGTAACCATCTTCCTTTCTGTTAGTTTTAACCCCAACCTGCTGAGACTGTATTCTCTTGAATCCTAATGATCCAAGATTTGCTCGGACTCTTGATGTCACACTCGATCACATTTTGCATTGACGTCAAAGGGAGCCACTGTCACATCAGCTCGGGTTTTCACCTCTGTTGTCCATGATTGATCCAAAGACGTAGTGAGTTTAGAAGCTAAGCTATACTGGTGGAACCCAAAATGCACATTACTAAGAAGGTTACTGCCAAGCAAGTGTCACATGGGACCACTTTTTTAATGAAACCTCCCTTCATTTTCCTGATGATATAGGGTAGAATGATTTGGCGGTAGTTGCCTTCACACATTAAAAAACATATAATAATAATGGTCTTCAGTGTGAATTATCTCATTTGTTTATTCATCAAACGGGAATGTTTTCAGCCCTCAATCTGAAACACTGGATTTTTCAGACCGTTATCTGTTGCCTCCCAGCTGTGCAACACATCCCAGAAATAATGGAATAATCAACAATTATCTTTCAGGGACATTTAACTACAGTTTAACCTCTCCATGCTTCTTCCACACAAGCACACGCATACACACACACACACACACACACACACAGACGCACGCACACACACACACACACACACACACACACACACGAACATAAATTCACATACACACAGGCACACACAAACGCAGTCACACAAAAATACACACAGGCATGCACACACACACACACACGCCAGCGCACACAAACAGACACACAGACACACATGCACACAGACACACAAACACATTCATGGGAATCGTACCTGCTCTCAGCCCATGTTAAAACTGAAATGCATTTATCCCCAATGTTTAACAGTCATATTTTGATCTTGCATTATTGGTTCCTTCCACTCCTGATAAGAACGACAATGTTCCATGCGGCATATTCATATTCACATTCTCTCTGCATTCTATCGCCAGTAAGTAGTGACTGCCTATATTAAACTTCACAACATATACATTAAGCTGGTAAAGTAAATGTTTTACTTCCCATTCTAGTGCTTGTGCTGCAGAAGTGGGTGTGCATGCAGCCCTTTCTGGTATCTACAATATGATGACATGGAGGTAATACGATGTTTAATGATGCTGAAAGTACCAAAGGGAACGTACTATGTGTTTTCTATAGAAACCGCAACATCAACAATCCTAAAAATTAAAAAGAAATGAATTGGAAACACACCAAACAGTAAAACATTTGCATGTTTTTTGATCAGATGTTGGTGGAAACTATTGCTGCACCCTCTCTGAAGCAATATGCTGTAAAAACATTTCAAGTGAAAGACACCGACAAATCCAGGATGCGACGACCCCAGACTATAAACCCTAATAAAGCCCTTAACTTTTCCAAATACATAACCATGTCGAATGTGCATTACTTTCCAATATAAACATGTTTTGAAACAATTGCATGTTGCATTATGTGGAGAAATCTGTATGCGCCTTTTTATCTGTATTTTGTCTCAAATTGCCCGAACACTGTCTAATTAGGAATTAAAAAAAGAATCTATTTCGTGCATGGCCATACCTATTATAAAACTCCACCACACTCCGTACGATCCATGAAGACAAATGAAGAAGCATAGAAAGTTAATTTGAAATTCATTTTGAAATCACTTTTCTTTAAGATGTCATAAAGAAGGATAAAATCAGCTGAGTGAATGGAGAATCTGTTATACATCCATTTACTGCAATTGTTCTCTCTACACCTCCACATATGGGAGGAACAGAAACAGCTGCAGTATCACTGCAGCTAAATGCAACAAAAAGAAAAATAAAAATACCCGGAAAAACACTGCACGTCAGCCAGTATCTGTGGAGAGGGACACATTTAACCTTTCGAGTCCGTAAGAAACTTGAACAGAAATAAGGAAAAGCAGAAAAGAGGTGAAACATAAGATGCTTAACGGGTTGGTGAGGCCGGTAGGGTTGGATACAGGGCCAGTGATAGGTGGAGATTGCCAAAACATTTCATAGACAAAAGGTCAAAGAGGTGTTGACCGTGGTGATATTATTTAAGGAATTTTCTAGTAGGTGACATTAACGGTAGAAAGCAGGACGAGCAAGGTACAGATAACCCTAGTGGGATTGGGGTGTGGGGAAGGGATAACAATAGGCTAAAAGGTCGAGTTAAATCAATGGATGCAAATTCATGAAAGCAATAATGGAAATAGGTGGAAAGGAAAAACAAAATCGTCATATATCTTATTGGAAAAATGGGGGATGGAAAGGGTGTGGGAATGGATAAGAGAGTTAATGATCTAAAGTTGTTGAACTCAATATTCATTTTGGAAGGCTGTAAAGTGCCAAGTCGGAAGATGAGGTGCTGTTCCTACAGTTTGTGTTGAGCTTCACTGCAACATTGCAGCAGGCCAAGAACGGACATGAGGGCATGAGAGCAGGGTGGGATTTTGACATGACAAGCAACAGGAAGGTCTGGGTCATGCCTGCAGACAGACCAAAGGTGTACCGAAAAGTGGTGAACCAGTCTGAGTTTGTTCTCTGCAATGTAGAGGATACCACATTGGGAGCAGCAAATGCACTAGACTAAATTGAGGGTAGTGCAATTGAAATGCTGCTACACTTGAAAGGAGTGTTTGGACCCTTGGACGGTGAGAAGAGGAGAATTAAGGGGTTGAGGTGTCGGGGGTGATGGAGGAGTAGACCAGGGTGTCTCGGAGGAAAGGATCCCGTGGACTGCCACCAGGGGTTCTGAAGGGAAGATGTGTTTGGTGGTGGCATCATGTTGGATTTGGCGGAAATGCTGGAGGATAATACTTTGAATGTGGAGAATGGTAGGGTGGTAATAGATGACAAGGAGGACCATATCATGGTTCTGGGAAGGAGGGGAAGGAGTGAAGATGGATGTGAAGGGGATGGGCTGGACACAGTTGAGGGCCCTGACAAGCACTGTGGATTCCTCTACATTGGATAGGCCTAAAGTAGACTAGGTGCCCACTTTGCGGAACACCTTCATACTGTTTGCAAGCATTACTCAGACCTCCCTGTCGCTTACCATTTCAACATTCCAACATGCCGTCATGGCCAAATGTCCGTCCTTGGAATTCTGCAAAGCTCTGGAGAAGCTCAACGGAAATTGGAGGAAAAGCAGCTCATCTTCCGAGTAGACACAATACAGCCCTCTGGACTGAATATTGAGTTCAAAAATTGTAGATCATGAAGTCGCTCCTCCATCCCC
The DNA here is from genome assembly GCF_017639515.1 of Carcharodon carcharias. Taxonomy (NCBI): domain Eukaryota; kingdom Metazoa; phylum Chordata; class Chondrichthyes; order Lamniformes; family Lamnidae; genus Carcharodon; species Carcharodon carcharias. Next base: position 68,884,169 of record NC_054488.1, read on the forward strand.
ACCCACTTTCTGATCCCCCTTTTTTTCAATAATTTATACCTATTTCCATTTTCTTTTCACACCTATTTCCATTATTTTTTAATGTATTTCCAATCATTTTTTTATCTCTACATTTTAGCCTATTCCAATCCCTTCCTTGCACCCCTCCCCCACTACCGCTATCTGCACATTGCTCATTCTGATTTCTACAAATAATGTCACCTATTAGTACATTCCTTAGATAATATCACCACCTTCACCACCTCTTTGTACTTTTGTCAATGACATCTTTTGGCAATCTCCACCTATCACTGGCCCTCTATCCAGCCAACTGGTCCCAATTGCACATCACCACCCCACCTCTGCCCCCCCTCGTTAAACCAGTATATATTTCAACTCTTTTCTATTTTTCCTCAGTTCTCTTGTAGAGTCACATGGGCTTGAAACGTTAACTGTGCTCCACTCCACACATGTTGTCAGACATGCTGAGTTTTTCCAGGTATTTTCATTTTTCTTTCGGAGTTCATGCTTCCGCAGTTTATTGCTTTTAAATAAAACACAATTTGCTTTCAAGCACCACACTTAACAAACAATGAACAAAGAAAGAACAAAGCAAAATACCATAGAGGAACAGGCCCTGCGGCCTTCCAAGCCTCCGTCGATCATATTGCCCCTCAACTAAAAGAAATTGCAATTCCGGGATCCATATCCTTCTTTTCCCATCCTATTCATGTATTGATCAAGCTGCTTCCTAAATAGCACCATAGTACCTCCTTCCAGCACCTCCTCTGGCAGGGAATTTCAGACACTCACTCCCCTCTGCATAAAAAAACTTGCCCCGTAGATCTCCTCTATAGCTTTCCCCTCTCAACTTAAACCTATGTTGCCTAGTAATTGATTATTCCACACTGTGTAAAAGCTTCTGACTATCTAAACTGTCTATGCCACTCATAACTTTGTAAACTTCTATCAAGTCGCCCCGCAATCTCTGTCACACTAGTGAGAACAATCCGACATTCTCCAACCTCGCCTCATACCTAATAACCTCCATGCCAGGCAACATCCTTGAAAAGTCTTCAGCACCCTCTCCAAAACCCCATATCCTTCTGGTAATTTGGCGAACCGAATTACATGTAATATTCCATGTTTGGCATAACCAGGTTTCTATCCAGCTGCAGCATGACTTCCCAGGTTTTATACTCAACACCACTGCCGATGAAAGCAAGCATGTCATATGCCTTCCTGACTACCTTATTCATCTGCGTTCCACTTTCAGTGACCCGTGGACCTGTACACTCAGATCCCTCTGCCCATCGATGCACTTACGGATTCTGCCATTTACTGTACAATTCTGGCCTTTATTGGACCTTCCAAAATGCATTACCTCGCATTTGTCCGGTTTAAAATCCATCTGCCATTTCTCCGCCCAAGTCTGCAACAAATCTATATCTTGTTGTATGCTTTGATAATTCTCTTCACTATCTGAAACTCCTCCAACCTTAGTGTAGTCTGCAAACTTTTTAATTAGTCCAGTTAAATTTTCCTCCACATCTTTTTAGTATAACACAAACAGCAAAGGTCCCAGCACTGATGCCTGCAGAGCTCCACTAGTCACAGCTCTCCATTCAGAAAAGCACCCTTCCACTGCCACGGTCTGTCTGTCAAAGCCAATTCTGTAGCCATCTTGCCAGCTCACATCTGATCCCCTGCGACTTTACCTTCTCTACCAGTCTGCCTTGAGCGACCTTGTCAAAGGCCTTACTGAAATAAACGTATATAAAATCCACTGCCCATTCATCGGCGATCATCTTTGCCACTTCCTCGAAAAACTCGATCAAGTTAGTGAGACAGGACCTCCACTTCAAAAAACCATGTTGCATCTCACTAATACGTCCATTTGCTTCCAAATGTTAGTAAATCCTGTCATGAAGAATCTTCTCCAATAATTTCCCTACCACTGATGTAAGGCTCACCAGCCTGTAATTTCCTGGATTATCGCTGCTACACTTCTTAAATAAGGGATAAACATTGGCCGTTCTCCATACTCTGGGAACTCAACCATAGCCACTGAGAATGGAAAGATTTCCGTCAAGGCCCCAGCAATCTCCTCCCTTGACTGCTTCAGTCCTCTGGGGTAGATGACATCTGGCCCTGGGGACTTATCCTCCTTAATATTTTTCAAGACACCAAACACCTCCTCTTTTATGATCTCAATATGATGCAAGCTCTCTACACACTCTTCCCTAGACAAATCGAGCGATAAGTACTTCTCTTTGGTGAATACTGATGAGAAGTATTCATTTACTATCTCTCCCATTTCTCCTGGCTGCACACACAGATTCCCACCTCTGTCCCTGAGGCTCACTCTTTCACACCCTTTCCCTGGCTACGCTCTTGCTTTTTATATATGTCTAAAAGGCGTTGGGATTTTCCTTAATTCTGTTTGCCAGTGACTTTTAATGTCCCCCTTTAGCCCTCCTGACTACTTGTTTATGTTCCTTCCTACCTTCTTCATATTCTCCACGGGCTTCATCTGTTCCCAGTCTTCTAACCCGTACGAATGCCTCCCTTTACTTTTTAACTAAACTAACAATATCCTTCATTATCCAAGGTTCCTGAAACTTGCCATGCTTATCCTTCAGCATACCACGAACATGCCGGCCCTGGAGTCTTATCAACTGATGTTTGAGATGCCCCCACATGTCAGTTGTTGATTTGCCCTCAAACATCCGCCTCCGTTCTAGATTCCTCAGTTCCTGCCCAATATTCCTACAATTAGCCTTTCCCCCATTTAAGACTTTAACCGAGGACTCCTGTTAGCCTTATCCACTGGTACCTTGAAAATTACTGAAGTATGGTCACTTTTCCCGTAATGATCCCCTACTGAAACTTCGATCACCTATATGGCATTCATTCCCTAATACCAGGTCCAGTATTGTCCCTTCCCGAGTTGGACTATCTACATATTGTCTCAGGAATCCCTCCTGGATGCACCTTTCAAATTCTGCACCATCCAAACCACTAGCACTAAGTGATTCCCAGTCAATATAGGGAAAGTTAAAATCACCCACAACAACAAACTTATTGTTTTTACATCATTCCAAAATCTGCCTACATAACTGTTCATCAATCTCCCACCGGCAACTGGGAGGTCTCTCGCAAACTCCCAACATTGTTACTGCACCCTTCCTATTCTGGAGCTCTACCCACATTGCCTCACTGCATGAGCCCTCCGAGGTGTCCCCCTGAAATACTGCTGTGTTATTTACCTTATACAGGAGTGCAACTCCCCCACCTCTTCTAAATCCCTCTCTATCATGCATGAAACATCTAAATCCTGTAAAGTTTATCTTCCAATCCTGTCCATCCTTCAACCAAGTCTCTGTAATAGCAATATCTTCAAGTACTAATCCTAGTTTAGACTTGTCTGCCATGCCTGTTATACTTCTCGTATATAACAAATGCATTTCCGTCCCCCAGTCCCAATGTGTTCGGTAATTTCTCCCTGTCTGCTTTCCTCAGTCAGTTATTTCACCTGCTGACCTATTGCTCTAGTTCCCACCCCCCATGCCATTGCAGTTTAAACCTGCCTGAGTGAAACAAGCAATGATCGCAGCCAGAATATTGATGCCCCTCCAGATTAGATGCAACCGATCGTTTTTGTACAGGTCCCACCTGCCCCGAAAGAGATCCCAATGATCCAGATATCGGAATCCCTCCCTTCTACACCATCTGTTCATCCAAGTGTTTAGCTGCACTATATTCCTATTTCTAGTGTCACTGGCATGTGGCACAGGGAGTAATCCTGAGATTACAACCCTAGAAGTTCTGTTTATTTATTTAATTTTATGCCTAACTCCCTGAACTCCCACTGTAGGATCTCTTCCTGCCTATATTGTTAGTAGCAATGTGTACCACAAAATCTCGCTGTTCTCCTTCCCCCTTCACAATATCCTGTACCTGATGAGAGACATCCTGGACCCTGGCACGAGGGAGGCACATTAAATCCTGGTGTCTCTTTCAGGACCAGAGAAGCGCCTATCTGAGCCCCTAACTATTGAGTCTCCTATGACCATTGCTCTTCTGTGGTTTGAACACCACCCCCCCCCCAACCCGACCGCACCCGCTAAACAACAGTTGCAGCCATGGTGCCACTGCTCTGGCTACTGCTGTTGTTTTCCCCTGAAAGGCCATTCCCCCCCAACAGTATTCAAAAAGGTATACCTGTTAGAGAGGGGGACAGCCACAGGGGATTCTGCACTGATTGCCTGCTCCTTCTAGCGGTCACCCATCTATCTGTCTGTACCCTGGTTTTGACTACATCTCCCAAACTCCTGTCAATGATGCTTTTCACCACCTAAATGCTCCTAAGTGCATCCAAATGCTGCTCCAAACGATCCAGGTGGTCTGTGAGGAGCTGCAATTGTGTACACTCCCTGCAGATATAGTTGCCCGGGACACTTGAAGCGTTAGAGCTTTCCCACATCCCATAGGTGAAGCACTTCAACCCAGCAACTGTCATTTTTAGCACTATTTAATAAATTAATTTAAATCTAATAACAGATTATTGACTTTCGGGTTATTGGGTGCAGAGGCAGACAGGAAAACTGTCAGAAATCAATGCATCTCCCATTACTGTCGTTCTCCCAGCTAAATATTCACTTATCCATCATTGGTGCACAGTGGTGACTCATACCGGAGAAGCACCTCACCGTGAAGTAACACCCGTGATTATTTACGATAAGGTTGACAATTGAACCAGAGATATCCACCTTTTGAGGAATACCATTATAATATATAACAACACAAAACAATGGAGCAATATTCAACAAGTGACATAGCATCTACTGGTTGATAAGCAGGGCTCATAATTCCAGTCTCTGATAGATTCAAAGACAGGGGTAATTAAGTAAATCCTCACCTCAGGCACTCAGTGCTATGTCTCTGTAAACTTGCTGTGTTGTGTACTTTCAGTCCCCAAACTCCACTTTTTTCAGTAAGCCTGGTGGAGAAAAGTGTCTCTTTTGATGTTTGGCGCCAAGGTTCAAGCTGGTGTAGGCTAAGCACACAGAATTTGGCATTTTGCCCTGTCTCCCCCGACAGCGAGATGGCAACAGATGACATCAAGCCATCCCTCCCCAGTCACTAACTGACCACATGTGCTGTGGAATTATGCAACAAGCACCCTCAAACTTAATCACGCAAGATCCTTCCAGAGCTTTTCCCGCCTCCTTCAAAATTTCCACGACAAACAAGAAGCTCAGCACCATCCAGAACAAAGCAGTTGGCTTGATTGCCGCCCCATCTTTATAAATCACACCCTCCTCCATTGGCAGTGATAGTGGTGTGTACTATTTTGAAGATGCAACTGCCAGATCAGCCCAAGTTTCCATCTGAAACATCTTCCACACCCATGGCCCCTCCTGCATCGAATGAAAAGGGCAGAAGAGGCAATGAAAGAAATGCCACCTGCCAGTTCCCTTCCAAGACACACGCCATTCACAATGGGAACTTCATCGGCGTCCTTTTATTGACCCTGGGTCAAAATCTTGTAAATCCCTTCAGCATCACTGTAAATATACCTACAAAGATTGGACCGCAGTGGTACAAGAAGGTGATACCCACCATTGGAGCCAGGAACATTAGCATTGTATCGGGTATGGTGACCGATCTTTTGAAACCAGATCCTGCAAAAGTCTTTATTTTTAATAGTGAACTTGTGGGAGATGTCATTCCAATTTCCTTTTAAGCACTGATAGTTCTATTGTCATTTACAATCTTCTTCAGACAACACACAATATTTAACCATTTCCATTCACAAATTCAGATTCACAATGGAGTCCAGATTCGATATAACAACCACAACAACCAGCACTCATATATTACTGTGCCTTTCATGTCGTTGGCACAAGGTCATTAAATTCTTGCCATTTCACCTTTATAGTTGTGCTTTCAGCTGGTGGTCTACAGAGGATAAAGAATACTTTCTGCAACTAGCTCAAGGGCAATTAGGAATCAACAACAAATACTGGACTTGTCAGTTACTCACAAATACCACAAAAAAATAAAATAGTAAAGCATCCCTCGCTCAGCAGGACCATTTAATCCCCCACCAACTCCATCTTTCACAATTACACCTGTTCCACCTAGCTGTTATCTATCATGAGAACACGCAGTCCCTGAGCAAGGTCAGAAAATCCTTCTAAACCTCCATCTAACACGAGGACGTCCAGTCCCTCTAAATCTCTACAACTCACCGGTTCACTCAGTCCCTCGACAACACCATTACAGCACGACGTCCAGTCCCTCTAACCATCGTTCCTGAACATGAAATACAGTCCCTCCGCACCTGCACCAGTCATCAGGACACCCAATAACACTACAACTCTTGTAACAACACACATCCTTCCCTCGGAAGGAGATGCAGTCTCTCCGCACATCCAACCCTCTCCAGGATATCCTTTCCTTTAAAAACCCCATGCCCCAGCAACACCAACAGTCCTTCTATATGTCTATATCTCCATTCCACCCTCGGACATCCAATCCCTCTACACCTCCATTTCCCATCAGTGCATCCTGTCCATCTGCACCTCCATCGTTCACCAGGATATCCAGGCCGTCTGCAGCTCCACTATTTAACAAGTCGTAACACAATGCCAGCCCACAGCCAAAATTCCACTCTCGCTAACACCTCCACTTCAGACTAGGACAGCCCAGCATGTTACACACTGCCTTTCCACCCCAAAATCTTTCAGAAGGACTTCCATATGCAGTGCAGTACAATCCAGGATAAGAAGTGTTGGCAGCCTGCACCTCTGCCTCTGATCGGAACTGCCATCACCAATCAACCCGAAAATTCTCTGAATCTTCATGAAGGTCACAAGTCGATGTGCAATTTACACACATTCAGGAAATTCTGAGTATTCAGTCCTCCCAGGCCCAGCACCCATCCTGTTCATCCATACACTTCAGTCCAAATTTTTGAAATGCACAGCGTGACCGTCAACTACCCAACATTTTCCCTGATTGGGAAAATCGCTTCAGCCTCTATACAATTTCACCAACAAAAAAAAAATATTGGATCATTTCAAAGTTCTCCAGGCTTACCCAGCGTTTAATTGGGAAGCACAAAACGTTGTTCCTGATATCTTACTGCTGTTGTAGTCTGTCCTGACTGTTCCAGCCTTGGACTAGAAAACAAATCTTTGTTTTTTCTAATTCCAATTTTTCCTCCATTTACTGGATTCATCTTTGAGGCCTTCCTTTTCCTCCCTCGACTTCTTATTTCCATTTCTGCGGTAGCCTGCACACAATGTTTGGCAAACTGCTGGCATCGTGCACAGTGACCTCTCTCTGAATTTCCACAATCCTGCTCCCTTTAATTTATCTGTTGAATTTTCCCAGAATGTCTTCATTCATCACGTCTGCATTGATTGGCTCACATTCCAAGGGGTACGTTAGGAATTTCTACAGTCCTGCTCAGCCAATAGCTCCCCTTCGTTGAGTTTCACAGTGATCTCAATAATGAATGTCCGATGTACCACGCTCATCTGCATTAGCCCTCCCATTTAAACTCACATTCCTCAGCAAACCCAACTTCACTAACTTCATTGGTTTTGCAATTTGCACTTACTAGGGCAGCAAATGCATTTTCTAAGATGAAAGCAAAAACTGTGGTTGCTGGAACTCCAAAACAAAAACAAAATTACCTGGAAAAACTCAGCAGGTCTGACAGCATCTGCAGAGAGGAAAACAGATAATGTTTCCAGTGCACATGACTCTTGAACAGAACCAAGGAAAAATAGAAAGGTGGTGAAATATAAGCTGGTTAAGGGGGTCTGTAATAGGTTCAGCTGGATAGAGGGGGAGTGATAGGTGGACATAGCCAAATATGTCATATACAAAAGGACAAAGAGGTGATGAAGGTGGTGCTATAAACTAAGCAATGTGCTATTAGGTGACATTAAGGGTAGAAAGCAGGACGTGCAAGGTACATACAGACCTAGTGGTGGCTGGGTGGGGGAAAAGATGGAAATAGGCTAAAAAGGTAGAGATAAAACAATGGATGGAAATATATATATATATAAATAATGGAAATAGGTGTTAAAAAATCTATAGACATTATTGGAAAGAAAGGGGATCAGAAAAGGGGTGGAGATGGAGGAGAGTGTTCATGATCAAAAATTTTGAACTCATTATTCAGTCTGGAATGATATACAGTGCCTAGTCGGAAGATGAGGGGCTGTTCCTCCGGTTTGCGTTGAGCTTCATTGGAACAATGCAGCAGGCCAAGGACGGGCATGTGGGCAAGCTCAACTGTTGAAATGGCAAGCGACAGGGAGGCCGGGGTCATCCTGGTGGTCATTCTGAAGGTGTTCTGCAAAGCGGTCACCCAGTCTATGTTTGGTCTCTCCAATGTAGAGGTAACTGCATTGGGAGCAGCGAATGCATTAGACTAAATTGAGGGAAATGCCAGGGAAATGCTACTTCACTTGAAAGCAGTGTTTGGGCCCTTGGACGGTAAGGAGAGGGGAAGTAAAGGGGCAGGTGTAGCACCTAGTGTGGTTGCATGGGAAGGTGCCATCAGAGGGGGTTCAGGTGCAGGGGGTGATGGAGGAGTGGACAAGGGATTCCCAGAGGTAAAAATCACCTTCTTCCTGTCCGCAAGCATGACCCAGACCTCCCTGTCACTTGCCATTTCAACACTGCACCCTGCTCTCATGCCCACATGACCGTCCTTAGCCAGCTGCAATGTTCCACTGAAGCTCAACACAAACTGAAGTAAAAACACCTCATCTTCTGTTTAGGCAGTTTAAAGCCTTCCGGACTAAATATTGAATTCAACAACATTAGATCATGAAATCTCTCCTTCATCCCCTGTCCTTTCAGATCCGCACTGTTGTTGGGATAATTTTTATAGATTTTTCTTTTCCCACCTATCTCCATTATTTTTAACTGTATTTCAATCCATCGTTTTATCTCTAACTTTTAGCCTATATGGATCCCTTCCTCCACCACACCACCACCAGGGCTATCTGTACCCTGCTTGTCCTGCTTTCTACCCTTATTGTCACATATTAGCGCATTACTTAAAAAATATCACCACCTTCAACACCTCTTTGTCCTCAGAATTTCCTGAATGTGTATAGAGTGCACATCCTCTTATAACCTTGATGAAAATTATTTGAGATTTGGGGGTTGATTGGTGATGGTAGTTCCAATCAGAGGCAGATGTGACAGCTGCCAAAATTGTGTATCCATGGATTGTACTGTAGTGGATATGGAAGATCTTCTGAAATGTTTTGAGGCTGATTAGCAGTTGATAACATGCTGAGATGTCCTGGACGGAATTGGAGGTGATAGGGGGAATGGAATGCTGGATGAGGCATGGAATCGTAGATTGACTTGTTCAATAATGGAGATGCAAACGGACTGGATAGTCTTGTGAATGATGGAGGTTCAGATGGACCAGATGCAGTGATGAAAAATGGTGATGTAGAGGGACTGGATATCCTGGTGTGCACTGAAGATATAGATGGCTGATCGTGTTGCTTAGCATGTGTTTTTTTTTAAAGAAAGGATATCCTGGCGATGGCTGTAAGTGCAAAGGGAATTCTACTACCTCTGAGGAAAGGAGGTGTGGAGGTACGGGAGATGTAGAGGTATTGGGTGCCCTGTTGAGGGATGGAGATGGGGAGGGATTGGATTTCATCTTCAGAAATGAGCGTTAGAGGGACTGGATTTCATGCTTTGGAATGGTGGCTTCGAGGGACTGGATGACCCAGTGAGTTGTAGAGATTTAGAGGGACTGGATATCTTTGTGATAGATGGAGATGTAGAGAGATTTTCTGTCCTGGCGAAGTCAGTACATGCACAGGGTCTCATGTGTTCTCATGGTAGATAACAGGTAGATGGAATGGGTGTTGTTGTAAATGATGAATTTGCAGGGGGTACTGAATGTCCTCCTGATGGGATGCAGTAAAGTGATGGGTCTATGCGTGAAGGATGGATTTTCAGGAGGATAGGCTCTACTGCTGAGCGAGGGATGAGTTACTATTTTTATGTTTTTGTGGTATGCCTGAGTCACTGACAAGTCCAGTATTTGTTGTTGATTCCTAACTGCCCTTGAGTTGGTAGCAAAAAGTATTCTCTACCATCTGTAGGCCACATGCTGAAAGCATACCTAAAGTGGTGAAAGTAAGGGAAATTCATGAGCTTGGCCCATTGGCGTTAAAGGAACGGTGATATATGGGTGATGGTTGTTCTGGCTGTTATATCGATCCTGAACTCCATTGTAAATCTGAATTGGTGAAGGCCAGGATAATGGAAATGGCGACATATTGTGTGATGTCTGAAGAGGATTGTAAATGACCATTGAAATATCAGTGCTTGGGAGAAATGAGAATGCCATCTCCAACAGGTTCACCAATAAAAATGTAGGTTTTTGCAGGTTCTGGTTTCAAGAGAATGGTCAAAATTTCCTGCACATTGCTAATGTCCCTGGCCAATATGAAGGTGGGTGTCACCTTCATGTACAGCTGCAGTCCAATTGGTGTAGGTATATTCACAGTGCTGCTGGTGGGATGTACAAGATTTTGGCATACCAGCATTACAATGACGCTGATGAAGTTCCAATTGCGAATGGTGTTTGTCCTGGAAGTGAACCTGCAGGTGGCATTTCTTCCACTGGAACTTCTGCCAATTTCCTTCAATGTGAGAAGGGCTGTGGGTGTGGAAGGTGTTGCCAAAGGAATCTCGGGATGATTTGGCAGTGCATCTTTGAAATACTGCACACTGCTATCACTGCCAATGGAGGAGCGTGTGAGTTATTAAATGGTGGATGAGGTGGCAATCAAGCGACCTGCTTTGTTCTGGATGGTGTCGAGCTTCTTGTTTGTTGTGGACAAACAATAATCACAGATGTTGGGTGATACTGCCGGGTGAGGTGTTTCTCTGGTATGAGTATCCATTGTGCATCAATGATGGATAAGTACATATTTAGTTTGTAGAATGAAAGTATGGAAGAAGCATTGTATTCTGATGATTTTCCTGTCTCACCACCCCCACACTCCATATCTCGAGTGTGAAATGCGGTGCTGGAAAACAAATCGTGTTTTATTCAGCAGCAATGATTACGCAGTTGCTTCTGTTCTTCCCGTATGTGGCGCTGTAGAGAGAATAATTGCACTAAGTGGATGTAAAACAGATTTTCCATTCAGTTAACTACTATAATCCTTCTTTTGTGACATCTGAAAAAAAGTGGTTTCACAATGAAGCTCAAATTAACTTGCAATGCATCTACAATTGTCTTAATGGGTTGTTCGGAGTGTGGTGCAGTTTCATAATAGACATGGGAATGGGCGAATTAATTCTTTTTGTTTCATTCCTAATTAGGCTATATTCAGACACTTTCGGACAAAATGTGGATAAAAAGGCACATATAGATTTCTCCACATAATGTAAGGTGCAATTGTTTCAAAACATGTTTATATCAGAAAGTAAAGCACATTCGACATGACTATATATGGAAAAGATAAGGGTGTAATTATTTTTTGAAACAGTGAGTCACATGCTTTGGGGTCGTCTTATTGTGGATTTGCCATTGTCTTTCAGCTGAAAGATGGGTGCAAAATATTGCTTCAAAGAGGGTGTTGCAAATGTTTCCACCATCATCCAATCAAAAACGATCGATTTGTTTTGTTGTTCGCTGTGTTTCCAATTGAAACTTTTTTTTAGCATTGTTGTTGCTGCTGTTTCTTTAGAAAACACACAGCACGTTCTCTTTGATACTTTCAGCAGCGTTAAACATGGTATCAACTCCATGTAATCATACATTAGAAAGCAGGAACGGCTGCATACCACCCCCGCACACCCCCCTCCCAGCTCTGCGGCACAACCATTGGAACAGGGAATAAATAATTTATTTTATCACTTTAATGAAAATCTTATAAAGTTTGAGCTTGGCAGTCACTGCTTATTGGCGAGAGAATTCAGAGTGAATGTGAATGTTATGTTTCACAGGGGACATTGTCATTCTTACCTGGATTGGATGGAACCGATAATGCAAGATCAAAATATGACTGCCACACACAAGGGATAAACGTATTTCAAGTTTATAATGGGCTGAGAGCAGGTACAGTTCCCGTGTGTCTGTTCATGTGTCTGTTTGCATGTGTTTCTATGTATGAGCGTAGGCCTGTGTGAGTGCGCATGCATGTGTGTATATTTGTGTGTGCGCGTATGTTTGTGTGCATGTGTACTTGTGTATTTCTGTGCGTGTGTGCGTATGCGTGTGCTTGTGTGGCAGAAGCATGCAGAGGACAGACTGTGTTGATATGACAGTGAAAGATAATTGTTGATTTTTTTTTTGGGGCTGTGTTGAACCACTGGTAGAAAACATAAGGCGTTCTGCAAAATCCGGTGTTTCAGATTGAGGACTGGAAATATTCCAGTTTGGTGTAAAAACAAGTGAGATAATTCACACTGAAGAGCATTATTATTTGTTTTTTTATGCCTGAAGACAACTGCAGCTGAATCAGGCTACCCTACATCTTCATGAAAACGAAGGAAGGTTTCATTAAAAAGGGGCCCATGCGACACTTGCTTGGCAGGAACCTTCTTAGTAATTAACAGTTTGGGTTTGGGTGGTTTGCTTAGCTTCTAAGCTCAATAAGGCTTTGGATCAATCATGGACAACAGAGCTGAAATCACAGGCTGATGTGATAGTGGCTGCCTTCATGTCAAAGCAATATGTGATTGAGTTTTACATCAAGAGTCCGAGCAAAACTTGGATAATTAGGAATAGAGAGAATAACTCGCAGCAGGTTGGGGTTAAAACTAGTACACGGGAATATAGTTGTGGTTGTTCGGGGTCATGCATTTCATTCCTAGGGCTCATTTGGGTAGTTCCCTCGGTCCAGCCGTCATCCGCTTCTTCATCAATGGCCTTCCATTGAAAGGAAGGTCGCAAGTGAGGATGTTCGCTCATCATTGGACAATTCCCTGCACCATTGACAACTCCTCAGATACTCAAACAGTCAATGTCTAAATGCAGGAAGTCCTAGACAATATCCACTCGTGGGCTGACATGTGGCAATTAGTATTTGCACAGCCCAAGTGACAGTACAATACCATTCCCCCATAAGACCAAAAGACCACAAGACCATAAGGCATAGGAGCAGAAATTAGGCCATTCGGCCCATCGAGTCTGCTCCAAAATTCAATCATGGCTGATAGGTTTCTTAACCCCATTCTCCTGCCTTCTCCCTGTAACCTTTGATCCCCTTAACAATCAAGAAGATATCTATCTCAGTCTTAAATACACTCAATGAACTCGCCTTCACAGCCTTCTTTGGTAATGAATTCCATCGATTCACTATTTTCTGGCTAAAGACATTTCTCCTCATCTCGGTTCTGAAAGGTCTTCCCTTTACTCTGAGGCTGTGCCCTCGGGTCCTAGTCTCTCCTTCTAATGGAAGCATCTTCCCCACCTCCACTTTATCCAGGCCTTCCAGTATTCTGTAAGTTTCAATCAGAACCCGGCTCATCCTTCTAAACTCCATCGAGTATAGACCCAGAGTCCTCAAACTTTCCTCATATGTTAAGCCTTTCATTCCTGGGATCATTCTCGTGAACCTCCGCTGGACCTTCTCCAGGGCCAGCACATCCTTCCTGAGATACGGGGCCCAAAGTTGTTTACAATATGCTAAATGTATTCTCACCAGAGCCTTATAAAGCCTCAGCAGCACATCCCTGCTTTTATATTCTAGTCCTCTCGAAATAAATGCCAACATTGCATTTGCCTTCCTAACTACCGACTCAACCTGCAAGTTAACCTTAAGAGAATCCTGGACTAGGACTCCCAAGTCCCTTAGCACTCCAGACTTCTGAATTCTCTCCCCATTTAGAAAATAGTGTATTCCTCTATTCTTCCCACCAAAGATCATGACCTCACTCGTCCCCACATTCTATTCCATCTGTCACTTCTTTGCCCATTCTTCTAACCTGTCCAAATCCTTCTGCAGCCTCCCCGACTCCTCAATACTGCCTGTCCCTCCACCTATATATGTATCATCTGCAAACTTAGCCAGGATGCCCTCAGTTCATTCATCTAGCTCATTAATGTATAAAGTGAAAAGTTGTGGTACCAACACTGACCCACTAGTCACCGGCGACCATCCTGAGAAGGCTCCCCACATCCCCTCTCTCTGCCTCCTGCCAGACAGCCAATCTTCTATCCATGCTAGTACCTTGCCTCTAACACTTTGGGCTCTTATCTTACTGAGCAGCCTCCTGTGCGGCACCTTGTCAAAGGCCTTCTGGAAGTCCAAGTAGATAACTCCAGTAGCTCCCCTTTGTCTAACCTACTCATTACCTGCTCAAATAATTCTAACAGATCTGTCAGACATGACCTCCCCTTGATGAAACCATAATGACTTAGCACAATTTTACCATGCAGTTCCAAGTATTCTGAAATCTCACTCTTCAAATGGATGCTAAAATCTTACCAACGACCGAGGTCAGGCTAATCGACCTATAATGTCCCGTCTCTTGCCTCACTCCCTTCTTAAATGGGGGGGAGTTGGGGGGGGGGGGTGGTTACATTAGCGATTTTCCAGTCTGCTGGGACCCTCCCTGACTCCACTGATTCCTGAAAGATCACCACTAACGTCTGCGCCATCACTTCAGCTATCTCCTTCAGATCTCTGGGGTGATTTATACATCTTCAGACTTCTTAGTTTTCCAAGCACTTTCTCCTTGGAAATGGCCACCATATTCACATCTGACCCCCGACTCTCCTGAAATTTGGGTATGTCACTCGTGTCTTCCACTATGAAGACTGATGCAAAGTACCTATTCAGTTCCTCCGCCATTTCTTTGTTCCCCACTAATACTTCTCTAGCGTCAGATTCCAGCGGCCCAATGTCAGATTTTGCCTCTCGCTCTTACTCTTTATATGTATAAAAATATTCTTGCAATATTATTTTATATTACTGGCTATTTTATCCCGATATTTAATCTTCTCCTTCCTTATTTCTTTGTTAGTTGTCCTCTGTTGGTCTTTGTAGGATTCCCAAACCCCTGATTTCCTATTCCTCCTCTCCGCAATCTAACCAGCAATCTAACCAACACCCCATGACATTCAATGGAATAACCAACTCTGAATCCCCCACGATCAACATCTTGATCCAACCATTGGCCAGAATCTCAACTCAGCTTGCCATATAAAGATTGTGGCTATAAAAGCAAGTCAGAGCTTAAGAACCCATGGTAAGCAACTCACCCCTTTTCTCCCCAAAATCTGTCCATTATCGGAAGTGCACTCTCAGGGATATGATTGAATCCTTTCTATTTGACTTGGCAAGTGCACCTCTAACAAGAAACAAGAAGCTTGAAAACCTACAGGGCTGCTGATTGGCACCCCTTATACAAATATTCACTCACTGCACCATCGACAAACAGTTGCAGCTTGAATACCATCTACGTGGTGCACTGCAGAATCTCACTAAATCCGCTTGGAAGACACATTCTGAAGCAGCACAACCACCAGTCTAGAAGGACAAGGTTATCGAGTAAATGGGATCACCACCACCTGGTATTTCCCTCAAAGCCACTCGCCTTTCAGGCATGGAAATGTATCGCCCTTACTACTGTCATGCTGAATCAAAATTCTGGATATCTCTGCCAATCAGTACTGTGCGAGCTTTTACACCAAAGCGACTGCATCACTTCTAGAAGTGAGTTTATGACCACATTCTCAGGAACAATTGAGGACAGGAAATAAATGCTGGCCGAGCCAGTGACGGACATACCCCCAGATGAATAAAATAATATTGTTTAACCACAAAAGGAGCATATATCATAAAACAAAAACAGAATTACCTGGAAAAACTTAGCAGGTCTGGCTTCATCCCCGGAGAAGAAGAGAACAGAGCTCTGTGGAAGGGACATGAGGACTCTAAACGTCAACTCTTTTCTTCTCCGTCGATGCTGCCAGACCTGCTGAGTTTTTCCAGGTAATTCTGTTTTTGTTTTGGATTTCCAGCATCTGCAGTTTTTTGTTTCTAGCATATATCAAATATTGCTTTGTGCCGTCGCCATTATGGGTGAATGTTAAAGCAGATCTAACACATTACTCACATGTGGGCAGGTGATTGAAGGAATTATCAGAAGTAGTAATCTACTCGGAGCCCAATGGCAGGAGGAGGAGCAGTCGGGGTTCTCCCTGGAGGAGGACGATAAATCAATTTAGGAATGTCTTTAAAGCAGCCCTGGAAGCGACACAGTAACCACTTCACTTATCCTAAATCTATGGTTTGCAGCAACTCACCAAACCCATATCTGTTGAAACCAAGTCGAGACTCTGGATGGAGCGCAAAACCTTCCGAACAACTTTTCTTCTGGACCGTTCAAGCAGCGCATGTCCCATTTGTGACAGAATCTGCAGATCAACGATTAGACTATTAACCATTTCTGAAATGATCTAAGTAGAGAGGAAGAAAGTCACCAACAGTCGTGAGTGACAGGCTGATAATGTGAATAAAGCTCTATCTCTCCCAGAGCGCACAGATCAACGCCAACACTTTCTGGTGTGGGGACATCAACATGACCGCGGCCCAGCAGCCAGTAGCCGCCCTGAGAATGAGTGCCTACAGTCTCAGCATCGTCATAATCGCCCAGAGCTGGGAGGAACAAAGAATTTTCATTTAATTCAATAGCTAAGATTGAACAGTTAGAATGATATTGATATGTATCAATCTACAAAATGTTAGAGGGCAGGACACTGATCCTATTGCGGGTACAGGGGAAAGGAGCTTACAGCGTCGAAAATTATTGGGACAAGTTATTTCACAGTATTTTAAATTCTGATTTGAAGTCACGTGTCCCAAAGAATCAACGACACCACCAGCATGAACGCACCCATCATATTTCTATGCCTAATGGGGATTTTGCTGAATCTAATGAACTGATGTCAATTTCATCCATTGATATGACTTGCTAATGTGAAATTACATTGTTTCAGCTTGAAACAATTTGAGGGAATTTTGTAATTAAAATCATTCTGTGATACTTGGCATCATTGGCTGTACAATCAAATCTTGCATACAGTTTTATTCTTGCTTCATCTTCTGTTGTTAATAACACTGAGTGTGAATGTTTAAAGCCAGATAGTAAGAAAAAAGATTCTACCCACCCATAATACTGGAGCAGTCCCCTTCAGGCTTTTGCGATCCAAGACCTTTGTCAATCAAACTGTCACTTGTGTAATATTAGAAGTGATTGAAGGAGTCAATGGAAGCAGGAACTATTAAACAGGGGGTGGTATTTCAAACAGTTATTTCAGTCATTTTAGTTTCATCATGGTGCTGAAGGGTGCAGCCCATCAGAGTAGAGATCACAATAATTAATGATGCATGGAGCCTTGTCCAGGAATATGTTACCTTACTCAGTAAGGTAACATGCATTTTGCCACATGGACTGGGGCATTTAAAGGGGAAGCTGCAGTGTTAGCTTTTCAGTGCAGCCAAAGATGGAAAATAAGTATTCCTGATGTTCTCACGAAGGCAGTATAATAGACAATGGGCCAATAGGCGTAGTTGCCTGATCCACAATTCGTTCCCCTTCCCACAACTACAACATAGATGTTAAATCTGCCCCAAGTGACTGTGCAGAATGGAATCCATGGGCAATGAACACAAAGAGGGGTCAAAACATAATTTGATTTGTTTTTTCCAGCATTTTCGGATAACGTTCACTCCTAAACAAGGTTACCATCTATATAAACTTTGTTGAGCCCTAACCCCTGCCCCTATTTATGTTTAACAATATGCTGACCAGGACATTAAACAAAACTGCAAATGTGCTCGAACCAATGTCCTTTCGAAGTTCGCCATAACCCTTTCAATATTTAAGTCTATCTATCCAGAATTACCATGTTGTCCATTGTTCAGCTTTTGACAGCCTTATCATTCTTCATCGATTTTAAATTAGTTTGTGATTATTTGATTTCCCTGAATGACTGTGCCCCACGCCTTTATTCATTCATTTCATTTCAGTGTTACAGTTGGCAAATTAAATTTGTATATTATGTTCCAAATTGTAATTAATCAAAATTACTTAGGAGGTGATATATTTTCCAAATGTATATCCATTCTGGAAAATTTTTATTTTTTTTTTAAATTCGCTTCCATAAATGCCAGTCCACAGTAATTTGCTCAATCGTTAAGTTTTGAAAAGAAAATGTTTGATTTCACAGTCCAAATCATTCTGGTAAACTTTGAACAACAGTGACCCCAGCAAGGACGCATGTAGAAAGCCCATTCCCACTTAGTTTCTTGTGGATTAATACACTATTCCCGCTCTCTGTTTCCTCTCTTTGTTGGCAGCTGGCAACCCAGTTACCATGGTTTCACGTGACTCCAGGTAAATGAAATTAAAACGAGGATCCGGTGTTTTTGATGACCACCAAGTGCCCAAAGCTCCTTGCACCTCATGAATCACTCGTGTTCCATTGTAACGACTGATACACGGGAACCATGACAGTCAATTTCTTAACAACATTGTGCCTAGGGGCAACCACCGCGTTTTGATCATTCGCAGGCAATCTGATTTTGTGATTTTGCTCAAGGGATATATAATAAACAGTATACCAACGGCAACATTCAAGTAGTCGTCAGCATCGTCAATGTGCATTTTATGTCCCCAGGAGACAGCATAATGCCTAAACATCTACTCTGAAGGACAGCAATGCCAAGAGGGCATCACTCGATCAGTTCTGCATCAGAGTGTCTGCCTTGATATTTCTTATTAGGTTCGGGTGTGGAATTCGATCCCTTTATATATTGAGCCAGAGACAATTTTGAGGCCACCTGGGCAAGATATGAAAGTTAAGCCCTCGCCTTACACTTCAAAATATTAATTGGAAGTTTCCGAAATATTTTGAGTATCTAGAAAATGTATGTTTTCGCTGCTAAACTTATCAACCCTATTATCTTTTTTCAAGATGTTGATGAGTTTCACTGCGTGAGAGATCCCATTATGAAGTCCTTACTGTTTGCAACTTACATTGTTTGAACCGTAGATGTTCTTGTTTCCTCCTTAGTGGTCATTATATTAGTTATTCTCCCACAAATCTTTATTTGTCTGAACTTTCGTCCCAGCACATTTCCCTTCTCACTGCTTAAACGTTGCTTTAATGTACGTTATCCACCAGGAGCCTGGCACTGCATCCTCTTGAATTGAATTGGTTAATGACTGAAATGGTGCCTCTGCTATCTTATTGGATTGTTCTGATATCAATATATGCACACTGTTCATTACCAGGCCTTTTGTCATTTGAGTTTGATACGTTTTTTTTTATACTGTTCTTCTTATTATTTTAAATACAAATATATTACTCCTAACTGAATTTTCCAAATTATATTTTGTATCTGGCAAATACTAAAGAAACGTGATTGTGTAATATTTCTGCTATGTTATGGATGTTGACACTAAATTTACTCTATTCCTTATGGAAATACAGTCACGCTGTTCTGACATGCCTTATTTTGAGGCTGAAGAACATTACACTATGTTTGTTAACATACCACGGTCATTTCATTTATTTGTGTTTATTATCACCGTGATTATATCTGTGACCGTTCTTCGTATTCTCCCTTTTCCTGCTTTGACACCCTGCCACTTCACATCAATGTTTTTCATCCCCATACATATTGTTATTTAATTTTTCCATATGCTGTTATTATCAATAGTTTGCACCAGTTTTTAGCATGTTCCTCTTATTTATTGAAATACATTTTCTTGGATTTGGTTCAAAATAGTTTGAATGTCACCTTTTATCATTAAAGCCATAGATCATGTTGTTCGATAAATTATTCCCAAGTGTCATTCTCTGCTCCCAAGATCAAGTGCCGTCTAGACTTTCACAACTGATATTAGTGGATTGTATTTTCTATCCGATCACCTGCTCTCTGGATAGCTAATTCGATTAGGAATCTAATAGAGTTGTTTTGCAGCACCGTGGGAACTTAGAAACTGATATCCTCATTGTTTTTTTTTCATCCAAATGGCAAAAGAATCCTTTGAGCAATGCGGAACAGTGGATGTTTGGAAACGTTTATTACTCTTCTGACATTACAGACAGACACTGAGATTGGAACTTTCATTTGAGGAAAATAAGCGAAATGCCGTCCGTGCCCCTTGATTGCACTATGTTATAAAGAGAGAAAATGGAAATGGTATTCACCCAGTATGGATTGGCTTTACAATGGAAATGACAAACCTGAGCCGGGAGTCACAGCGGAATCCTTGACAGATGGAACATCCTCAATTTCTTCATAAATTGCTTGATGCAATTCATTCAGTGAAACCCAACGGCCAGTAAAGGAGCCTGATGGAGGGAAGGCGGGGAAATTATTATTTTTTTTTTGGTTTTTATCCGAGTTAAACAGCAAAACGTTAGTAAATAAAAACGCAGCACCGAGGTGACAGTCAGTGGAGAAAACCAGTAAGCAAATGTTAAAGAATTTTTGCTAAGTTAAGGGATCTATATATTTCCTTTTCATTGTGTGTGTGTGCGTGTGATTGTGTTAAAGACAGAGAGTCAGAGAGAAAGAGAGAGAGTGAGATAGAGAGCGAGTGTATGTTTCTGTCTGTGTGTGTGTTTGAGAGAGAGAAGGAAAGATAGAGAGAGAGAAAAAAAGAGAGAGAGAGAAGAGAGAGATTTTGGCGGGGGCGTTCTTTGTGTCTGTGTGTGAATTGAGAAAGAGATAGAGAGATAGGGGGTGTGTGCCTCTGTGTATCTCTGCATCTGTGTGTGTGTGTCTGTGTGTATGTTAGAGAGAGAGAGAGGGGGGGGGGAGGGAGATTACGTGTATGAGCTTCTGTGTGTGTGTGTGTGATAGGGAGAGAGAGAGAGTGTGTGTGAGAGATAGATAGAGAGAGAGTTTGTGCCTGTTTCTGTGTGTCTGTGTATGTGTGTGTGTGTTAGAGAGAAAGAGAGAGATAGAATGTGTGGGTGTATTTCTGTCTTTCTGTGTGTGTGTGTTTGTCTTAGAGAGAGAGAGAGAGTGCGGGAGAGATGTGGAGATATGGTGTGTGTCTTTACTATGTGTCTGTGCCTGTGTGTGTGTGTGTTAGAGAGAGAGAGAGAGAGAGGATGTGTGTTTCTCTGTTTCTGTTTTTGTATGTTAGAGAGATAGAGTGTGAGCGAGAGATAGGACTGGGTATTTCTCTGTCTGTGCGTGTGTGTGTTAGATACAGAGAGAGACAGATATAGGGTGTGTGTTTCTATGTGTCTGTTTATGTGTTAGGGAGAGAGAGAGAGAGATGTGGGGGGGGTTCTCTGTGTCTCTGTGTTTGTGTTAGAGAGATAGAGAGAGAAAGCGAAACAGAGAGTGGGTGTTTGTCTTTCTGTGTGTCTCTGTGTGTGTGTTTTAGAGAGAGGGAGAGAGAGAGAGAGAGATAGGCGTGGTGTATTTCTCTGTATCTGCGTTTGTAAGAGAGAGTGAGAGATGGGGGGCGTGTTTCTCTGTGTCTGTTATGTGTGTGTTAGAGAGAGATCGAGAGAGAGATAGGGTGTGTGTGTTTCAGTGTGTCTGTGTGTGTGTGTGTTAGTGAGAGAGAAAGATAATGGAGGTGTGTTCTCTCTGTCTGTGTGTATGTGTTAGAGAGATAAAGAGGGAGAGAGGGAGATGGCAGGTATGTATTTCTCTGTGTCTGCGTGTGTGTTAGAGAGAGAGAGAGAGAGAGAGAGATAGGTGGTGGGTGTTTCTCTGTGTTGGTTCACGTGTGTGTTCGAGACAGAGAGAGAGAGATTGGGCGTGTGTGTTTGAATGTGTGTGTGTGTGTGTGTGTGTTTGTGTCCTAGAGAGAGAGAGAGAGAGATAGGCGTGGTGTGTTTCTCTGTGTCTGTGTGTTTGTAAGAGAGAAAGAGAGGTGGGGGTGTTTCTCCGTGTTGATGGAAGTGTGTGTCTGTGCGTTTTAGAGAGACCGAGATAGAGTGATGGTGTGGGTGTGTTTCTGTCTGTCTGTGTTGGTGTTTAAGAGAGAGACAGAGATAGATTGGGGGGGGGGGTGCTCCTGTGTGCCTGTCTATGCATTGAGAGGGAGAGAGATAGGGGCGTGTGTTTCTGTGTGTCTGTTTGTGTGTGTGATTGAGGGATAGAGAGAGATGGATGGGGGGGAGGGTGTTTCTGTGTGCCTGTCTATGCATTGAGAGAGAGAAAGAGTGATAGGGCTTCTCTATTTCTGTGTGTCTGTTTGTGTGTGTGATTGAGAGAGAGAGATAGATAGTTGGGGGGGTGTGTTTCTGACTGTCTGTGTATGCATTGAGAGAGAGAGATAGTGGATATTTGTTTCTGTGTGTCTGTGTATGCCTTGCAAGAGAGAAAGAAATAGGCGATACATGTTTCTGTGTATCTGTATGACTCTGTGTGTGCATGTGAGAAACAGAGAGAGAGAGAGAGAGAAGGGGTGTGTGTTTCTGTGTGTTTGTGTCCGTGTGTTAGAGAGAGAGAGAGATAGTGGGTGTCTGTTTACTCTGTGAGTGCATGTGTGTGTTTGTGTTAGAGAGAGAGAGAGAGATAGAAATGGGGGGTGGTATATTTCTCTGTGTCTATATTTGTGTGTTAGAGAGAGCGAGCTTGATTTTAGCGATTATTATACAAGGACAGCACGGCCCCTTTCCTCAAACTTCGCCAATCTGTCCACATTTAAAGTTAACTCTGACATCCTGTTTTTCCTACCAAAGTAGACACATTCACAATTAAGCACCACGTTATACTGCACCTGTCGTATTTTTGCCCATTTACTCAACTTATCTGAATTGCGTTGACATCTTTAACATCCTCCTGATCGCTTATGTTCCCATCATTTTGTGTCGACAGCAAACAGGGAAATATTATATTTGGGTCACTCACGCAAATAATTGGCAATTATTGAGAGTTTTTGGGTCCCAAACACTAAACCTAGCGGTACACCTCTAGTCATCGCTCGCCAGTTGGTAAAATACCTGTTTATTTCTACTCTTCGTTTCCTGCCTGCTAACAAATTCCTCATCCATTCCAATCTATTACTCCGCAGCTCCCAATTTATTCAATTTTGACTCACAGACCTCTTATAATGGACTGTCAAGAAAGCAACAAGCTGTAGTATGTAAAAACAAAAAAACTGCGGATGCTGGAAATCCAAAACAAAAACAGAATTACCTGGAAAAACTCAGCAGGTCTGGCAGCATCGGCGGAGAAGAAAAGAGTTGACGTTTCGAGTCCTCATGACCCTTTGACAGAACTTGCGTTCGAGTCCAGGAAAGAGCTGAAATATAAGCTGGTTTAAGGTGTGTGTGTGGGGGGCGGAGAGATAGAGAGACAAAGAGGTGGAGTGGGGGGGGGTGTGGTTGTAGGGACAAACAAGCAGTGATAGAAGCAGATCATCAAAAGATGTCAACGACAATAGTACAATAGAACACATAGGTGTTAAAATTAAAGTTGGTGATATTATCTAAACGAATGTGCTAATTAAGAGTGGATGGTAGGGCACTCAAGGTATAGCTCTAGTGGGTTTTTTTTATTTTTTTATATAATGGAAATAGGTGGGAGAAGGAAAATCTTTATAATTTATTGGAAAAAAAAAGGGGAAGGGGGAAACAGAAAGGGGGTGGGGATGGGGGAGGGAGCTTACGACCTAAAGTTGTTGAATTCAATATTCAGTCCAGAAGGCTGTAAAGTCCCTAGTCGGAAGATGAGGTGTTGTTCCTCCAGTTTGCGTTGGGCTTCACTGGAACAATGCAGCAAGCCAAGGACTGACATGTGGGCAAGAGAGCAGGGATTCCCAGAGGTAAAAATCACCTTCTTCCTGTCCGCAAGCATGACCCAGACCTCCCTGTCACTTGCCATTTCAACACTCCACCCTGCTCTCTTGCCCACACGTCAGTCCTTGGCTTGCTGCATTGTTCCAGTGAAGCCCAACGCAAACTGGAGGAACAACGCCTCATCTTCCGACTAGGCACTTTACAGCCTTCTGGACTGAATATTGAATTCAACAACTTTAGGTCGTAAGCTCCCTCCCCCATCCCCACCCCCTTTCTGTTTCCCCCTTCCCCTTTTTTTTTTCCAATAAATTATAAAGATTTTCCTTCTCCCACCTATTTCCATTATATAAAAAAAATTAAAAAAAAAAACCCACTAGAGCTATACCTTGAGTGCCCTACCATCCATTCTTAATTAGCACATTCGTTTAGATAATATCACCAACTTTAATTTTAACACCTATGTGTTCTATTGTACTATTGTCGTTGACATCTTTTGATGATCTGCTTCTATCACTGCTTGTTTGTCCCTACAACCACACCTCCCCCCCTCCACCTCTCTGTCTCTCTATCTCTCCGCCCCCCACACACACACACCTTAAACCAGCTTATATTTCAACTCTTTCTTGGACTCGAACGCAAGTTCTGTCGAAGGGTCATGAGGACTCGAAACGTCAACTCTTTTCTTCTCCGCCAATGCTGCCATACCTGCTGCGTTTTTCCAGATAAAGCTGTAGTATGTGTTTTTTGTTAATACGCCTGTAATTCTTTCTGTGTACTGGAATTCAGGCAGTTGGAGATGGAAACAACACCATTGGAATAAGAGCAAGAGTTACTGCTGGAGTCTAAAACCAACTGTAAGAACTGTTTTTTTTTTTTGTTTGTGAGGCATTACCATCAGTCGTGCGAGAACAGTGATTTGTTAAAAAGCTTTCTGAACATCCATATAAATGATCTCCCCTAGCTATTCCGCTACTAACGTCCTCAAAGAATTGCAATCAGGATTTTGCATAAAAAACGTAAACAAAATAATTTTGCATTAAGCTATTTTAATTCAAAGGGGAATGTATACAAATTGCCAAAAGCATTTCAGGAAATAAGGTAAATATAAAATAGAGTTACGATAAAAAAAAATGAAGAGCTTTGGAAAATAAATATTCCAATCAAGTATCGGAGGAAAACCCCACGAAAGAAACTAATTGATGTAGTGGAGAGATCAAAGGGAAAGAAGGCCTTTAAGGAGGTACTGAAGCCTACATGAGAGAGTAATTGCTCAGAACTCCCAGAAACAGGGAGTAACTGGTCAGATATCCCAGAAGACAGGAGGTGGCTGGTCAGATCCCACAGAAGACAGAGAGTGGCTGGGCAGCTCTCCCAGAAGTCAGGGGGAAGCTTCTCAGATCTGAAGGAAACTGTGTGAAAAAAGGCGAGACTGTAAGAATCAGTTGCTCTCAGCGTCGGATGGCACAACAAGGGAAAATGCCCTGTGTGCTAAAATTATTGGAATACTATAGAGTTTAAATTGTATAAGGATAGATGCTGAACTAAAATGGGTCGTTTAGCTGCGAGGGAAGTAGAGTTAAGATCTTATGCAGCTGTTATAAAGTATTGTTTACAATGTTAAGGAATTTTTAAGTTGAAGTATATTTTTGGTCTTTTCTAATGTACTTTTAATAAGTTTGTACTTTACAGTAAAGTTATCAAAAGTAGTGTGTCATCTGTTTCAAATTTCCCTCTAGGATTGGATGCTCGGCATTACCATCTTCCATGCGAGAACAGTGATTTGTTAAAAAGCTTTCTGAACATCCATATAAATGATATCTACTGGCTCTCCCCTAGCTATTCCGCTACTAACATCCTCAAAGATTTGCAGTATTTTTATCAGACACTTTCCCTTTCATTATCCACGTTGAGTTTGTCTAATTCCGTTGATATGTTCTAAATATCCTGTGGTCAGATCCTTTAGAGTAGATTATATTTTTTTCCCTTCTACTGATGTTAGCATAATTGGTCTGCTATTTCCGGATTTCTCCCTTTAAAACATATTTTTGTGTTACATTTTCCATTCTCTAATATGCTCCCAGTTCTTCGAGGTAGTGACATTGCATCTTTTAATTCAGCACGAAGAGGCAACTGAAGCATCGGTTTCAATCAATCAAAAATACATCATTTTCAGTGTCACGCATATCCTGTGAAGAAGTAGAGAGAAAAAAGGAATGAGTCCAATGCGTTTGTAATTCAATAAATGACACCAGGTGTGCTGTGTGATCAGATGGTGCATCATTCTCCACTTAACACATTGTCAACACAACTTGCCTCACGAGGCACTTGTGTTTGCTGGTCTACTGTCACCTTTACCAGAAAACAAGTAACAATTAATCTCTGACTCAAAAACTGCTGAATGGCCATGTTATAAAAGGGCCAACCGGCTCAATTGATTCTTTTGTCAGAGAATCGGAGAATCAAACGCCCTGAATGGAACTAGTTTGGTCCATTGTGTCTGCGCTGTCATAGAAAGAGCGATTCTACATTTCCCTTTACCTGCTCTTTGTCCATAACTCTGCAAATTCACCCAGTCAGTATTTACCAAGTTCTCGTTTGAAACTTAAGATTTAATCAGTTTCTGCCATGTTGTAAGGCAGTGTATTCGTGAATCTAAAAAGCCTGCATTAAAAAGCGTTATCTTTATTTCCCTTTGGTTTCCTTCACAAATTGATATGAATCTGGTAACTGTTGTAACGACTTATTGTGTATAGTGTGCTTTAATATCAATCCCAACTTTTCCCCAAGCCAAAACAAGTGCGGACGGTTTGACCAAACCACCAGATTGTCCGATTTCTAACTAACTGTTTAATTAAATTAAGTATGAGCACCAGTTTTGTAAGCTTGATTAGTAAATGACTATTTATTGGCAACATTGCCTTTAACTGAGAAAAATAAAGATAAAATAACTACTAACTTATAACACTATAAATTAAACTCTACCCCCTTCTTTAATCCCTACACACACGACACATAACGAACTCGAAACATGGATTTTCAGCGCGGAGTAAAGCAGTTCACTAGCACCAGTACATAGTAAAGGATTCAAACAGTAGGTTTTGATCAATGTTTTCGAATGTCCTTTCAGTTCATTGTTGATGACACGAGGTGGTCTTTCAACATTTTCAGTCTTCACTTCACTGTTTGAGAACGTGCTTTTCCATGTCTCGAACCTTGGTTTTCTTCTTTGCTGTTTTACAGAGCCTTCCTCAAACCGAGAGAAGGTTATAGAGATGTGAGGAAAATATAATTTAGGTGCTTTCTCTTTGGAGATTAGGAATATTCTGCTGCACTGCTACCACATACACCCCAGAAAGCTGATCAGGATCCAATCAAGTCCTTCGGTCTGGCACGTCGTTTGGTTCTGGATGACTTTCTGGAACCATCCTGTCCATCACAGCGCACGATGTTCCAGGACTGCACCATTGTATATATCTCTTATTCTTTTCCAACAGTCGTATCTTTCAAACTGCAGCCCTTGCAGTTTTAAATCCAGAGGCCAACAGAAATAGGTAAAAGTAAAAGAGTGTGTCCCCTTTGCAATTGGACAGAGTATCCCCAATTCCTCTAAACACCACGTTAATTTGGAGACCTCTATTCTATTCCCCTTTACCTTGTCTGACTTAAGGAGCTGCATGGCAGCTTCCCTAGTCTCTCCACTGGAAATGAAATCCCTCATCCCTGACAAAATTTCAGTAAATTTCCTCTGTACTCGGTCCAAAAAGGAGAAGGGAGGGAGGGTGGGAACGCCACCACCTGAAGGTTTCGGTCCAGGTCATTCATCATCGTGACTTGGAAAAATTCGGCTGTTCCTTCGTTGTCACTGCTTCACTGGAACTCCCTTTCTCACAACAATATGGGTGCACCTACAGCACATGGACTGCTGAGGTTCAAGAAGGCAGCTTAGTAGCACCTTCTCAAGGGCAAGTAGAGATGGGAAGTAAATTCTGACCAAGCCAGCGAAAGCCACCCCTCACGAATGAACAAAAAAAAAGGCCTATATTTTCTAAGATTTAGACACATTTCCTCAGCTGATGACCGGCAATGATGTCTGGAACTAACACAACTAGTTGCTTTTGTACCATCTGCCTTTATTTATAAACTCATATAAACTCTGTGTGTTTTAGCAAACTGAGAACCTTGCCCTTCCAGATTTAACGAAGTGTGTACACGTAACCGCCCTGTTCCTGCACCCCATTTAAAATTGTTCCATTTAACTATTCACGGTCCCTTCACATTATCCTCCCAAATGTATCCCTCACATGTCCCTGAATTAAATTTGTATTCCCTGTGCCACTCCAGTTCGCCAACCTGTGAATATCCTCCTGAACCTCACTACTATCCTTCTCACTATTTAAATTTCGGGCTTCCTGTTGCCTTCACATAGGAACATATGACATAGTAGGAGAAGTAGGCCTTTCGCCCTTCGAACCTGCCACGCAACACAAGAAGAAAATGGGTGATATGTTTGTGTTTGGAATTCTCAATTCCCATTTACCCCCGATAACCTTTGATTCCCATGCCAATCTAGAATCTAACTACCTCTGTCTTAACGTTCTTCATTCGTCCCGCCTCCACCGCCCTCTCAGACAGAGAGTTCAAAAGTCGCAAATCCCTCCAAGAGAAAAAAAAGAACAGCTCATGAGCCGTGTCCCGAATGGGGTAGTCCTAATTTGAAAACTGAACCCTCCTTCTTTAAATGATGTTCTTTCTTTGAATTCCCATTTTAATATATGTGCATCAAAAATTACAGCAGTCCTAATATCGATACCTCGGGACTATCCCTGTCTCCCCCACTCCAGTGTGAATACACATCTGTCACCACTTTTCTCTACTTCCTATGTTTTAGCCACTGCCCTATCCCCTTAATCCACGGGGCCAGTTTCTATAACACCTCCATTAAATGACAATTGAACATACACTTTTTGAAATACCAAATCTATAACTTCAAATGCCCTCTCCTCACCAACGTTCTCCATTACATCATCAAAGGATTCCATCACTTCCATCTGATATGATTTGCTATTAACATATCTGTGCTGCTGGCCATTAATAAAAACATGGATTTTCAAATTTCCTAATCATTTCCCTAGGTTATAATTTTTTAAAAACGTTTCTCTAGTGTTTCACTGACATTATTCCGACAGCTTTTTAGAAATCCTGTTCATCCATCTATTCTTTTAGAAACCGGGTGGAACACATACAAACCGATAATCCTATGGAACCCTCCCCATATCCAAGGAGAATTGACATATTATGATCTAAGCCTCTGCTATTTCCAATGCCCCTTTCCTCAGTGATCCTCATACATTCGCAACAAGTGGGATAAACATTCTACTTTGTTGTGAAATAAAAATTGTTGGATTGAAAGGGGTTTACTGATCCTGTTTGTCCCGTGACTGTAATTAACGTCAGCCTCCATTGATCATTCTGTGTCAATGGTGGATTCTCC
Organism: Carcharodon carcharias; assembly: GCF_017639515.1. Classification (NCBI taxonomy): domain Eukaryota; kingdom Metazoa; phylum Chordata; class Chondrichthyes; order Lamniformes; family Lamnidae; genus Carcharodon; species Carcharodon carcharias. The sequence continues at coordinate 68,913,448 of NC_054488.1, forward strand.
TCTCCTCTTAATAAGGCTCTTCTATCAATGTGTTATTCCATTCTGTCAGCGGGAGCATCACCTCCGACACTAAACGGGAAATGTCTGCTTAGAGAGGAAGAAGAGAGATCATAATCTGAGAAAAATCGATTGGAATCCTGCAACAATGGATCAGAATCTGAGAACAGCAAATTGGAATGTTAGAACAATGGACAGGAGTTTATCATTGGGTCTTCATATGCTTTCACTAGATGGTGTAACTTTAGCATGGTGGATCAACTACGTGCTTCTGGTTATTCAAGCAGGTTACTATCCCATTCTGGCAATTGTTGGTGTCCCTGGTAAGTTTCCCTATCCAGTTGTGATTTCGATTAAACATGTTTGAGTGTATTACTGCTCTTGAAATTCAAATTTTTTAAATGCTGAAGCCATTCTCTTCATTCCAGTCACTAACTTAATTTACTTTCAACCGTCTCCACTCCACTCTCTAGCTGATAAATGAGGTTTTTCAAAGCCTCCATGTTCCAAATGACCCTGAGCTGATTTCTGACAGCATATTCTCTCCATCCCCAATCCTGCACAATGCCAACATCCCACCCATCAGTATTGCTGCCTCAGCCCAGTTGCTGCATTAACACTCATCTGTGCCTTTATCAAATCCAGACTCAAATACTTAAAACAAAAATCACTGTCACACAATTTGTGGTACAAACATTCCGAAACTTCAGCTCAATCAAAGCTCCGCTGTCCTATTCTAACAGAAACTAAACTCATTCCTCCAACATCCCTATGATCACTGATCTACATTAGTTCCTGCTCTGGCAGATTGTCCCTTTTAATATTCTGAATCTTGTGTTTGAACCACAACATTTACTCCTGGTACAATTATTATTATTGTCCAGTCAGATTTCCATGAGTCTGTAAGTTATGCCTATTTCCCTATTTACTCGATTCTATGACTGGAAAGTTAGTGGAGGTGTTGTGGATGGCATTCTGGAAGTTGTGTTATGAGTTGCTGCATACATTCAGGGCGGACAGATGATCAGGTGACCGAACTCTCCGCGAATTATGGGGACCATAGTTACAGTGCATTGGGACTGTAACATAACCAAAAAGTTGAGCTGAGGCTGCAGAGAAGATAAGACCAGTAGAGAGGAAGGAGGACCGGGTATGCATTATCCACAGCTGGTTTTCCAAGAATATTTTTTGACCCTACACCTGAACAGGGAGCAGAGTGTGAGGCGACTCTGATTCAACAAGGAGATGCTCACAGAGTTATGTCACCTCCTTCAACACGAACTTTAGCCTCACACAACTTTAAGGACGGTGCTGTCAGAGGCCGTCAATGTCAGAGTTTCATTGAACATCTATTGATCCTGAGTTTTCCATATAGGAGCAGATGACATATCCATAATCGCCCAGAATGCTGTCCATCAATGCATCCTCTTCAATGACCGAGGCCTCCTGTGCCGTTTGAGGTGAAGGCATCATTTTCTCCCTCAGCACCGAAAAGCAGGACGATGGTGTATGTGGCTCAGCTGGGCACACATCTCATTCGGGGCGGTACAGGAACTGAAGGAACTCTCAGTGCAGGATTTTTAAAAATGATTCCTTTCACAGGCGTGGATAGCACTGGCTAGTTTCTCTTGAGATAGCGGTGCTCAGCGGGCATAACGTAAAGTTCATTTGTGACAATGCTCAGTAAATCACATTGCTGAATGTACACTAACTTCACAGGAGCCGCAATGCCTCATTCTCAAGCAGCCAACCATTCCCTCTATCTTCTGACCTCCAAGGAGATGCAGGGAGTGGCTTCCCGGAATGTAAGGCTGGCCCCTCTATACATCGATAAAGCTATCCAGTCATTCACCGCCCGCAGCCGCCAATCAAACACGTGAAAGTAACACATGTACACAGAGAGCAATGTGCCCCCCAGGAATATTGTGGATCTGACTATCGGTACACACTGGAGCAGGTTTTCAAGTTCATGCTGTTCTCCTGCAGCCTTCGTATCATCAAAATATTGAGAACACAGGCATTATCACCAGGGATCGAGAGATATCAAAGGAGGAGGAGAAGGCAGGTAGTCTATTCACTGTACTCTTTCGAGCCGGGAAAGCTATCGGAGAGAGTGTCTAATAAAATCCGGTCCCCATTTGAAAGTTCCGATTTCCAACCATGGACCCCCATTCTCCACAGTAAAATGCATCTGAGACGCCCCATCAATGATTCCCCTTTGCCATTATCCTGTATTAAGAAACCAGCAACAAAACTAAACCTTTTTCATTAACATCTTTATCCAACAACACATCAACTTATACCAATATAACTGAACTATATGTCCTTTTGTGCCCGTCTTTTGGGTTCTTCAGAGAACCTAGTTCTCCAACACAATCCTTCCCCAATGTCAAATGCACTTGCAAACAATTAGCAGGGGTTGGTCATTCGACCCATCGATCCAGCTCTGCCATTTAAAATATTTTTGGATGATCTGGTAGTGAACTTATATCTGCCTCCAACCCATCCCCGATAAGCTATCGCCCCCTTGCTTCCCACGAAGGTATCCACCTTGAAAATATTCAAGAACAATGTTTGTAAAAAGACTACAGGAAAAGAGTTTCAGGGACCAATGACTCACAGAAAGAGAGAGAAAAGTCGCCTTACCACCACTTTAAATGGCCATTCCCTTTGTATTTTAACCATGATGCCTAGATGTAGATTCCCCCACACCAGCACACATTGCCTCCACATCCACCCTGTCAGGACCCCTTTCGGATCTTATGTTTTTCAGTCATGTCGCCCCTTACATTTTCAATCTCCCGCTGATACAAAAATAGCCTGCCCAACATTTCCTCATAAGCGAAACCGCATGTTCCAGTTGTTGTTATTCTGATAAAGTTATTATGACCTGCACCCAAAGTATTTGCATCCAACCTTAAATAATATGGACAATACCATGCACACCACCCCAAAAGTGGCCTCACGAATGCTTTGTATATCTGAAGCATATTTCTCTACTTTTGTATTATCTCCCCTCACAATTATTGATAACGTTCTATTCACTTTCCTAATTCTCTCTAAGACCTGCATATTAGCCTTTTCCACTTCATGCACGAAGACACCGAGACCCACCTGCATCTCAGAGCTCTGCACTCTCTCGCTATTCAGATAACATGTCACTCTTTTATCCTTCCTGTCAAAATGGACAATTTCACATTTTTCCATATTATATTCAGTTTTCCTGCTCAGTTAAGCTTTCTAAATCTTTTTCCAGCCTTCTTTTGTTCTCTCCACAATTACTTTCCTTGCTATTTTATTGCCGTGGTCCAAATTGGTAACCATATAACAATAGGGGTCCTCCGGTGCACCTCAGAGGCATATCCTTTAAAAGCATAGCCCCATTACACACGTCCCCAGCATCTCAAAACTGCACTCCACTGGTTCCTCTTCTTGCTTTGCCTGTCCATCGAACCTTCTCAAATCCCTGGAACTAACATAATAACCGGGTTTCCTTAGGTATTCCTCTATGGACTGGCTGTAATCAGTGGACCCCTGGCTGAGGGAGGCGGTGATGTACTGTCATGTTAGCTGCACACGTGTGCAGAAGCCTAGGCTAATGTTTTGTGCAGATGGTCAAATCCAATAAAACCATTGTTAAATGCTGTAAAATGCATTTTGTTCATGAATGACCTTCAGGTAATGAAATCTGTCGTTCCTACCTTGCCTGGGGTACATTTGACTCCAGACCAAGAACAATAATGTTGACTCTGTTGAAATTGTCTTAAAATGACAATTATGAATGGACACAGAATGCATTACCAGTGAAACCCACATCGCACGAATGTGGCGGGGGTGGGGGGGGGGTTGGGGGGAGGGGTGATTGTTTGGGGGTGGGGGCTTCATATGCTGTTCCAGTGCAGCTACAACTCTGCCATACACCAGTCAATGTGCAAACTTCCCCAGGTATGCTCTGTGCACAGAAAAGCAAGAGAAATCCAAACCGACCACTTACCACCCTGTATACACCCCATCATCAGATACGTGATGGAAGGAGTCATGAAAAGTGCTCCAACGTGACAGTATCTTAACAATAACCTGCTCACTGATGCTCAGTTTGTGATTTGCCAGGGCCATTCAGCTCCTGACCTCATTACAGCCTTAGTTCAAACGTGGACAGATGAGCTGCGTAACTGTGGCGAGGTGAGATTGTCTGCCCTTGATATCATGGCCACTCTTGAGCAAGTGTGGCATTAAAAACCTCTAGCAAAATTGCAGGCACTAGGGAACAGGAGGGAAAACTCCTCGCTGGTTTGAGACATCACCAGCACAAAGGAGGATTGTTAAGTTTGTTATGGATCAATCGTCCCATCTCCAGGACATTACTGGTGGACATCCTCAGTGCCAAGTCCCAAGCCCAACATCTTCAGTTGCTTCACCAATGTTCTTTCTTCATCATACGGTCAGAGGCAGGGAGCATGGATCAGTATTGCATAATTTTAAGCACCATTAGTGATTCCTCATGAACTGAGGAAGCCCACGTTCAAATTCAGTAAGATTTGGATAATATTCAGGAACTGCCGGCATATGGCAAATAGCATTCCTAACAGGCAAAGGCTAAGCAATGGCCATCTCCAACAAGGGAGAACCTAACTATCATTCTTTGACATTCAAAAGCATTACCATTGCTGAAAGCTCCTCTATCAATAGCCTGGGGTTATCATTGAACAGAAACTGAAATGGGATGGTCATATAAAAATTGTCACAACACCAGCAGGTCAGAGGCTTTGAATTCTGTGGAGGACAAAGCACCTCCTGTCTACCGAAATTCTGTCCACCATTTACAAGGCACATTCCAGGAATATGATGGAATACTCCCTACTCGCCTGGGTGAGTGCAGCTACACAAAAAAAAAATCAAGAAGCTAGACGCCATTTAGGAAAAAACAACTTGATTTATTGTCACTGCACCCGCAAATATTAACTCCCTCCACCAAAAACACACAGTGTCAGAAGATTGTACCCTCTGCAAGATTCACTCTTGCAACTGTCCAAATATCCCTAGAGAGCACTTGCCACAACCGCAGCCTCTGCAACCTCTACAGACAAGGGCAGCAGGCACATAGGAGTACCACCACCAGGAAGTTCTCTTGTAAGCCACTCCCCATCCTGGCTTGGAAATGTATTCCTGTTCCTTCACTGCTGCTCGTTCAAACCCCGCCACCCACATTCCACCACCCCCCCCCCCCACCCCACCCCCACCCCCCAAAAGCACTGTTGGCCAAGGACTGCAACATTTCAACTGGCAAGTTCATAACCGCATTTCAAGCGCATGAAGTTATGGACAAAATATGCTGGTGTGGATGCAGATGCCCACATCCTCTGAATCAATTAAGCGAATCTCCAGCAATGGCATCCACTGGAATGTGGTACTGAAGTGACCACGGAGCCGTCCGCCAACCACAGAGTTAACGCAATATGCTTGACTTTAGGTAATGAACGCCCCGCGGAGGTTTCAGTGGCCGGCAGGTATTCCCAACCTTCGGGGACGCATTTCCAATTAACAGTTAAGGAAAATTCCTCATCAGAAATTCCCAGCCTTTGAATTGTTTTTCACACTGAAAATGTGTATGTCTGGTAGATAAATGATGGTGATTCTGCACAAGGTCCGCCGCTGTCGGCGTCACCTTTATAAGGCCCAGGGTAAATCACATTTTCACCCCTCGGCACAAGTATTTTCATCTTCTAGTGTGCTTCTCTGAAGGATTCTGAGAACCAACATCCTTCATCGAATCAGGAATGCTTCCACGAGTTCATAAAGTGTGGCGGAACTACAGGAGCATCATGATAAATAAAGGGGTCATTTTAGCCCCTCACACCTGTCCAGGCTTAAAATGTGTGGTTGTTGGTGAGTGTATCCCCCAATGTCTGCACTTGTTTTATTCTGTGTCAGTGTGTGGGATTGAATGTGTGCCCCTGTATGCTTGTCTGTGCGAATAACTGTGTTTGTGTGTGTTTTGTGTATGTGTGTGTTTCTGTATGTGGGTGTGTCTGTGTGTGTGAGCCCATCCATATTCTATTCTGTGTGGTGTGCATGAGCGAATGTGTGCTTCTGTATGTCTGTTCGAATGACTGTTTGTCTGAGCGTGTGTTTGTGTATGTGCGTGTGTGTGTACGTGTGTCTTTATGATTGTGCCTGTGTACGTGTATGCATGTTTGTGCGAGTCTTTGTGCCTGTATGTATATGTGTGTGTGTGCATTTATGTGTGGGCATTTGCATATGTCTGCAGTTGTATGTGTACGTGTGAGTGTGCGCACACATGAGTGTGTTTGTGACTCTTTGTGTCTTTATGTGTGTGTGTTGTGTGCGTTTGTGTGTGTGTATCTGCGTATATGTATTTGTGTGAGTGTGTGTGATGTGTGTCTGTGTAAGTGTATGTGTGTTTGAGTGTGCATGTGTCTGTGTATGTTTGCACGAATCAATGTGTGTTTATGACTGTGTGTGCGCTTCTGTGTTTCTTTGTGTGCATGTCAGTGTGTTTTTCCATGTGTGCTTGTGCATGCGTGTATATATGTATGTCTATGCGTGCGTGTGCATGTGTGTGTGTGTGAGACCTCCCGTGTGCTATTATGTGGTGTGTGTTAGTGTGAAAACGGGCTACTCTGTTTATGTCCTAGTGAATAACGTGTGTGTCTGTGAGTGTTTGTGCGTTTGTATATGTGTGTGCATGTGTGTGTATATGTGTGTTTGTGTGTGTGTGGGTGTGTGTGTGTGTGTGTCTGTGAGTGTGTTTGAGAGAGAAACAGGGATGGAGTGAAAGGGAGAGAGACAGGCAGAGAGAGAGAGACAGACAGAATGTGTGTGACAACTTGTTTTTGATTGTCAGTGTGTATGTTGGTATCAGCATCTGTGTGCCCATGTAAGCGACATTCAGAGAGGATGACAGAGTGCTTGAGTGTCTGTGTCTGCCTGTTGTGTGTGTATGTATGCATGCATATCCTGTGTTCCTGCATTGGTGAGAGTGTGTGTGAGTACACTTGTTTCAGTTTGAGTAAGTTTTTGTATATGTACGTGCGTGTGTCAGTGCATGACTCAGTGTGTGTGCATGCGTGTGTGAGTGTGTGTGAGTGTGTGGGGGGGGTGGGGGGGCGTGAGAAGATGCCTGTCTGTTTTTGATTGTGCATCTCTGTGTACAAATGAGTTTCTGGTTATCTGAATATGAGCTTGTGTACTTGGACACTTCTGTATTTGTGTGTGTATGTGTGTGTGCGTGTGTGTGTGTGAGTGTGTGTGTGTGTGTGTGTGTGTGTGAATGTGTTGGTGTGCCTGTTTGTATTTGTGTGTGTGTTCCTGTGTCCGCTGTTGTTCTATTCTGTGTGAGAGTTAGGGAGCACAGGGTTTAGTGTGAGGGGTGAAGTGAAATAAATTATTATTATTAGGCAAATGGTGTTAGGAAAATTGATGGGATTGTTGGCTGTTAAATGCACAGGGCCTGATAACATGCATCCCAGGGAACCTAATAGAGTGGCCCTAGATATATTGGATGCATTGGTGGTCTTTCGCTGAGATTATATATAGACTCTGGAAAAGTTCACACAGATTACAGGATAATGTAACCAAACAATTTAAAAAAGGAGGTAGAGAGAAAGCAGAAATTTATAACCCAGTCAACCTGGCAGCGGTCGTGCATTATAAATGATTTCCAGCTGATGACTTGGAAAACAGTGGCAGAATCGGACAGAGTCAGCATGGATTTACGAAAAGGAAACTATGCTTGACAAACCAACTAGAATTTTTCGAGGATGCAACTACTTTCGTTGATGAGGGGGAAGACAGTGAATGTGGTTTATTTGGAATTTCAGAAGGCTTTTGACAAAGCCCACATAATAGATTACTGTATAAAATTAAAGCACATTGGATTGGAGGTAGTGTGGTGGGATGGTTAGAAAACGGGTTGGCAGACAAGAAAAAAAGATTAGGGATATATTGGTCTCTTTGCGAAAGACAGGCAGTGACCAGTGGGGCACCGCAGGGTTTGGTGCTGGGACCCCTGCTTTTTACCATATATCTCAATGATTTGGTGAGGGAACTAAATGTAATAGTTCCAAATTTGCAGATGACACAAAACTGGCTAGGAGGGCTAGTTGTGAGAAGGATGCAGAAATGTGTCAGTTTGATTTAGACAAGCTGATTGACTGGGCAAATGCATGGCCGCTGCATTATAACTTGAATAAATGTCAGGTTATCCGCTATAAATTGAGAGTGTGGAATTTGCAACAGGACTGGCTGTCCTTGTACACCAGCCGCTGAAGGTAAACTTGCTGGTGCAGCAGGTGGCAAAGAAGGCAAATGATATGTTGGCCTTCATAGCGAGAGGATTCGAGTAATAGAGGGGGTATGTGCTGCTGCAATTGTACAGGTTCTTGGTGAGACCACACCTGGAAAATTGTGTGCAGTCTTGGCTCCTTATCTGAGCAAGTGTCTTCTCGCCATATAGGGAGTGTAACGAAGGCTTACCAGGCTGATTTCTGGGATGCTGGGACTGACGTATGAGGAGACATTGAGTCGGTTAGCATTATATACACTGGAGTTCAAAAGAATGAGGAGCGAACGCCTATTTTCTTTATTTCAATGTTTTTTTTTGTGTGGGAGGGAATGTGTGCTCCTGTTTGTGTCTTTGTGAATGACTGTGTTCGTGTGTGTGTGTGTGTGTGTGTGTGTGTGTGTGTGTGTGTGTTCTTGTCTCTGTCCGTGTGTAACGTAATGAAATATTTAGGAGAGCAAAGTGATGATATGTGAGAGACCCCTGGCTGTTAAAAGTAGGGAAAATCACAAGATATTCTATAAATATATCAATGGGGAGAGGATAACCAGGGAAAGAGGAGAGCACATACGTGACCAAGGGGGGAATCTATGGCTGGAGCCAAATGATAACACTCGAGTGTTGAATGAATACTTCACATTTGTCTTCTCCCAAGAGAATGAGGATGAAAGTGTCGAACTCAGGCAGAGAGATTGCAAGGTTCTTAAGCAAATTGATAGAGTGTGTGACAAGGTATTGGAGATGTTGGCAGGCTTAAAAGTGGAGAAATCTCCAGGTCCGGATGATTTGTGTCCCAGACTTCTGGGAAAGGCAATGGAGGAGATCACAGGGCTCTCAGCAAAATTTTCAATCCCTCTCTGGCCACGGCGGAGAAGCCAGAGGACTGGAGGCCAACTATTGTGGTTCTGTTATTTAAGAAGGGTTGTAGAGGGTTTTAGTGTTAAGCCAGGACAGCATAGGCATGTGAGTCTCATGTCGGTGGTTGGTAAACTATCGGAGAAAGTTCTGAAGGAGAGAATCTCTCACCACTTGAAGAGGCAATGTTTGATCAGGGATAGTCAGCATGGCTTTGTCAGAGGGAGGTCATGCCGAACCTATTTGATTTATTTTATTGAGGAGGTGACCAGGTGTGTAGACGAGGGTAGGGCAGTTGATATTGATTATATTGATTTCAGCAAAGTCTTTGACAAGTGGGAGATTTATAATTAATCTAACTGCACATGTAATACAGGGTAATTTAATAATGTGGATTCAAAATTGGCTTTGTTGCATGAGACAGAGTGTGGTGATAAAAGGATGCTTCAATGATTGGAAGCCAGTGTCCAGTGGCATACCACAGGAATCTATGCTTGCGCTCCTATCACTTCCACTTATATAAACGGCATAGTTGACTATTGTGGGGGGTATGATTAGAAAGCTTGTGGATGTCGCAAAGATTGGCCCGGTGGTTAAAAGTGAGGCTGAGTGTCTTGGGCTACAGGAAGATATAGAAGGGATGGTCAAATGGGAAGATAATTTGCAGGTGGAATTTAACCATCAAAAGTATGATGCGATACACTTTGGAAGGAGAAAATTGACAAAGAAGTATTGCATGAACGGCATGACACTAGGAAGTTCTGAGGAACAAAGGGACATTGACGAGCGAGTTCATAGATCTCTGAAGGTGGAGGGGCATGTTAGTGGGCTGGTGAAAAAGGCATATGGGACACTTGCACTTATCAATCGAGGCATTGATTACAAAAGTAGGGAGGTCATGTAGGAGATGCTTAGAGGCCACAGCTGGAGTATTGTGTGCAGTTCTGGCCGCCACCCTATAGGAAGGATGTGATTGCACTGGAAGCGGTGCAGAGGAGATTCACCAGGATATTGCCTGGTATGAAACATTTAAGTTATGAAGAGAGGTTGGGTAGATTTGAATTGTTTTCATTGGACTGAGGGGCGACCTGTTCAAGTTGTACAATATTATGAGGGGCATGATGTGAGGAAAACCTTCCTTTTTACCTGAAGGCCGGTGATGGTCTGGACTGCACTACCTGTGAGGGTGGTGGAGGCGGGAAGTGTCACATCCTTTAGAATATACCTGGTTGGGCACTTAGCACGTCATAACATTCACGTCTACAGGCCAAGTGCTGTTAAATGTGATTAAGCAGGTGGGTCAGCTGCTTCTCACATGTTGGTGCTGACTCCTTGGGTCGAAGGGCCTATTCTGCCCTGTGTGCTTCTGTGATTCTGTGATTCTGCGTGTGTGTGTATGTGTGTGTTGTGTTCTGTTTTTCTCCATCCGTATGCTATTCTATGGGGTGTTTGAGTGCCAATTTGTATTCGTATGTGTGTCTGGTGAATGACTGTTTGTGTTTGCGTGTTTGTGCGTGTGCCATCACGGCTTCCACGAGTGAATGTGTGTGTCTGCTTGCGAGTGCATGAGTGTGTATATTTGTGTTTGAATGTGTGAGTGTCTCCATGTATCTTGGTGTTTGTTAATCTGTTTGTGTATATGGGTGTGTGCGGCTGTGTGTTTCTTTGGATGACATTGTGTGAGTGCCTCTGTGTCCATGTGTGCATGCTCATGTGTTTGAGTACCCGGGTGCTTGTACAGTTTTATGTGTGTGTGTATGTGTGTGTGTTTGTGTGTGTGTGTGTGTGTGAGAGAGAGAGAGAGAGAGAGATAGAGAGAGAAAGAGTTTTTGTTTGCACGTGTGCACGTGTGTGTGTATACGTGTGTTAGTGTCTGTGCATGTGTTTGTGTGGGTATCTGAGTGAGGGTGCTTGAGTGTGTGTCTGTGAGCGTAATTAAGTGTGAGTTTTGTGTGTGTGGGAGAGAAAGTGCTTGAGAAGTGAATGTATCACAGTTTCATTTTTATGGGATGTGAGCTCCAGTCATGTGTCTTTGTCTGTGTGTGATTCACAGAAAGGTTTCAGTGCTCTCTATCCTGTATTTCCTCTGGGAGGCGAGGCAGGTTTTGCCTGACTAACTTATGGGGAGTTTGGAGGAGAAATGCGGAGGTTCATCATAACTAGAATGTTAATTGGGAATCCACCATCAAGTCACAGGGCAGGGAGGCAGTTTATGATTAAAACAATAATTGATAACTAGCATTTTATTGCAGACATTTAAGCCTCCTGTAACAGACAATATTTGTATTCAAGGCAGGGGGCGAGAATCCTTCAAGAGTGCAAAGTTTTCAAACGCCACCTGAATGACTTTAGAAAAGTGATTGGCTTCTGTTCTAAACTACTAATAACCAAAGTGAAGTTTACATTTACAAAAACGTAGGTTTTACCATGCGTGTGTCAGTGTGTTAATTGTGGAATTGTTTGCTATTTTTAACTTTTTTTTTAATGAATAGCTTCTTATCCATTCATCAAAAGTTTAAAATTACAGAAAAGTATTTTTTTCTGAATACTTAATAACAACTGCAGCACTGGAGGAGTTAAACCACCCTCCTGAGAAATATATATGTTGTTGCAGTCAGTGGAGAAGAGGGAAAATGAGGAATTATTTCAAATCTCTCTCCTTTCTGCAACAGACGCGGCACATCTGGTTTCAACCAGCCAACCTCGGCTCCTGTCACCAACGACTTCTACCATGTCACGCCTGACTGCTGCCGTTATCCTTTCACTGCAAGTCAGCTTTGGCTCTTCCAGTCAGGTGTGACTTCCCCGTCACTCCTCCCTCCAATTTTCGTCCAAGCAGTGTTTGTCATTTAAGCTGTATTTCCTTCCAAATATCGAAAACCTTCCCACTGTTCTTTCAGCTCAATTTAATTCAATACCTCAGTAGATACATTCACACATTTGAAAATATCTACAACTTCACACTCAAACTGGTAATGTCATCGCCAGCTTGATGAATAATTTAATTCTTCATCACCTCCCTTACAGTGAACTTAATCACAATTGTGATTCTGATGTCCAACAACTGTGGTCTAACCAGATGTGTCACTTGTTACCTGGTGGCCATGTCAGTGGCGGATCTACTGGTCGTTATCCTGGATCTGATATTGAGACATATTCCGATTGTTTCTGATGAACAGTTTGTTTTCCTGGAGTCCATCCCTGTGTGTAATATCCACGCTGTCCTGCTTTATGCAGCCACTGACTGTTCTGTCTGGTTCACCGTCACTTTCACCTTTGATCGATTTGTGGCCATTTGTTGCCTGAAGCTGAAAAGTAAATATTGCAGCGAGAAAACGGCGACTGTATTTCTGGGAACAGTGACTGTGCTGAGATGGTAAAGAACATTTTCTGGTATTTTATGTTCAAAGGTCGGTATTTAATGATGAACTACCCCTGGTTTTGTTATGTCACACTCGATGTTTTGCTGTCTCCGGTCTGGGGAGCAATCGTGTTCCTCCACCACATTCTAACCCCGGGTTTCCCATTTGTCCTGATTCTGCTGCTCAATGTTCTCACCGTCAGACACATTTTAATGAGCAGCAGAGCCCGCAGGAGACTCCGGACTCACAGCAGTGGGGAGACACCCAGAGACACAGAGATGGAGAGTCACAGGAAATCCATCATTTTACTGTTTGTCAATTCGGCCAATTTCATCCTGTTATGGTCAACATTCATGCTGTTTTCCATATGGGCCCGGATGTGGGATTTGGGATTTAATTCTGTATATTTACATGATTTTGTTCAGGAATTGGGCTTCATGCTGCAGCTCCTGAGCTGCTGCACTAACACTGCGATTTACGCCGTGACACAGACTCTGTTCAGACAGCAGCTGAAGAATGTGCTGAAATAGCCCTTTACTCCAATTCTTCAATTCATTCAACGATGAGAAACACTGAATCACTTAGAGCTTTCAGTGGCTGGCTACATGTCCATCACGGGTAACCCTCACTGATTGATCAGAAAACACAAAACAAAAAATCACTGTCCTCCCATTGGGTGGGATGCCTGGCCTTTATCACTATCAGTTAATGATTGGAGAGGAATCCCACATTCACATATCTGCACACAATCATTGCCCGGACTGTCTGTCAGCCATCGCAAATCCTCCAGTTAATTGGAGAGAAAACCCCACCTCCAAAGAGCTCTGCCGACCCGCCAGCCGCGCTGCATGTCCATCATAGCAAAGCCACACAGCGAGCATTGGACAGGAATCGTTCAATTGTAAATTGATGTAATATTAATAAATTGCCAGTGGGAGGGATCAGAGTAAGTTAAGCCATAAAGCGGAAGGGAGGTATCGCTCAGGGTTTAAAGGGGTAGAGGTTAATTCAGGGTCAAAATTGGGGGTTGATTTGAAAGTGGAGAGAAAAAGAGAGGGAGTGAGAGAGACAGTCACAGAAAGGGTGACAGAGACAGAGAGAGACAGAGTGGCCTTAGGAAGAGGCAGGTAGAGCGAAGGAGAAGGAGAGACAGAGAGTGAGACAGAGAGCGATACAGTGAGAAAATGAGGGAGAGAGAGAGAAGAGAGGGAGAGAGTGAGTAAGAAAGAGGAAGATTTAGTGAGAGAGGGGGAGAGACAAGCTGAGAGAGAGAGGTAGAGACATAGAGATAGAAAGAGAGACAGAGATAGGCAGGCAGAGAGAGAGATTGACAGGCAAAAAAAAGAGTGGGTGGAAAAGGGGAAGGCACAGCGAGATTTGGGAGAAGCACAGGGGAAATAGAGGGAGAAAGATGGAGAGACAGGGAGAGAGAGAGAGAGGCAAGAGGGAGACAAAGAGAGCGAGACAGAAAGTGAAAGAGAGAGAGAGAGTGAGGTGGGGAAGCAAGACAGAGAGAAAGAGCGAAAGGGATAGAGAGAGACGGAGAGATATAGACAGACAGAGAGGCACGGCCTTAGAGATGGGGTAGGGAGTGGCAGTGTGAGAAAGAAATATGAAGAGAAATACAGAGAGAGTGTCAGGGAGAGGCACAGTGAGAGAGATAATGACAGATATAGGTTAGAGACAGGAGAGAGCGAGAGAGAGAGACAGAGCGAAGACAGAATGCAACCAGAAAAAAAAATACTAGACAGTACGAGAGACAAATAGAGCCAGGGAGAGGCACAGAGGGAGAGGGAGAGGGAGAGAGAGAGAAGAGAGCTAGAGAGAGCAAGAGCAAGAGCTAGAGAGAGCGAGAGAGCAAGCAAGAAAGGCAGTTACAGCGAGAGAGAAAGAGCGAGAGACAGAATGAGGGAGAACAAAAGACAGTGAGTGAGTGAGTGAGAGAGAGAGAGAGACAAAGGTGGGAAGACAATGACAGAGAGAAAGAGGGAAAAGGAAAGAGAGAGACAGAGAGATATAGACAGACAGAAAGGCAGGGACTGAGAGACAGAGTGGGGAGAGGCAGTGTGATAAAGAAAGAAGAAGAGACATTGAGAGAGAGAGAAGCAGAGTGAGAAAGACAACGAGAGAAAGTGGTAGAGACAGTGAGTGAGAGAGAGAGCGAGAGACAAAGAGAGAGAGAGAGAGAGATACAGACAGGCTGAAAGACAAATGTACAGATAATCAGACAGATAATGGTAGCTAGGACGGGGCAGAGTGAGTGAGAGAAAGATAGAGAGAGTCAGTGTGAGAAAGAAAGAGGAAGGTACAGCAAGAGAGAAAGTGGGAGAGGGGTAGAATGAGGGCAAAAAAAGAAAGGAAGTGAGTGAGACAGGGAGAGAGGTGGAGGCAGAGAGAAATAAATGGGCAATGTGAGAGAGAGCGAGACAGAAAGAGAGAGTGAGAGAAAGAGAGAGAGATAGAGAAAGATAAGAGAGGGGCAGGTGGAGAGTGAGAGAGAAAGGGAGATATGGTGTCCGTCTGAGAAAGAAGGAGCAAGGTACAGTGAGAGAGGAAGAGACACTGAATGAGGGATACAAACAGAGATAAATTGGGAGAGAGATGGAGGCCAAGAGAGGTAAATGAGCAAAATGAGAGAAAGAGAGAGAGAAAGAGAGAGAGCAAAAGAGGGAGAGGAAGAGATGCAAAATAGAGTGAGAGAGAGAACGTGAGGGAAAGTCAAAGGGAGGGCTTTGGGAATTGATTGATAAAGAGAGGGAGATATAGAGAAAAAAGAGAGTGACTGTCAGAGTGAAAGAAAGAGAGAGAGATAGAGAGAGGGAGACTAACAGAGTCAAAGAGACAGAGGGATACAGTGAGGAAGAGAAGAAGCAAGATATATGGACAGAAAGAGAGAGAGAAAAAGAGAGGGAGAAAGGCAACGAGGGAGAGAGTGTGAGAGAGGTAGAGACAGAAAGAATGCAAGAGGGCCTGGCAGAGACAGGGAATGAGAGAGAGAGACAAATAGAGAGAGAGAGAGAAAGAGGTGGGGGAGGTCAAGACAGAAACAGAATGTGACAGAGCGAGACAGAGAGTCAGATTGACAAAGCAAGATGAAAGATCGAGAAAGAGGGGGGCAGACAGAGAGAAAGACAGAAAGAGATAGAGATTGAGATGCAAATAAATAGAGACAGACAGGGAGAATGAAAGGGACAGAGAGACTGACAGAGATTGATAGAATGAGATAAGTGGAAAAGGAGAGAGAGAGTGAATGATGGAGTCGGTGAACATGAGGGAGGTACAGCAGAAGAGAGGGAGAAACAAAGTTGAAGATAGACAGAGAAACATGGAGAGACAGAGAAAGAGAGTAGACAAGAGGGTGAGCCAGAGGGCAAATCAGGGTGAAGGAGATAGAGGCAGAGAGAGAGGAAGAGAGGGGAGAGGTAAAGTAAGACAAAGACAAAGAGTGAAAGAAAAACAGAGAGACAAAGATAGAAAGACTGACACTGAAAGATAGAGAGAGTGAGAGAGAGACAGTGTGAGAAAGAAAGAGGAAGAGGCGGCGAGAGAGTTTGAGGGGGATACAGAGAGGTGAGAGAAAGAGGGAGAGAAAGGAGAAAGATTCAGAGAGAGAGGGGAGAAAGAGAGAGGGAGAGAGGGAGAGAGGGAGAGAGAGATATAGCGACAAGGAGAGAGCGTGAGGGAGAGACAAGGGAGAGAGAATCAAAGAGAAAGGCAGGTGGGTGTGTAACGGAGACAGAGATAGAAATACAGAGAGGCAGAGAGACACAGAGAGTGACGGAGTGACAAAGACAGAGAGGGTATGGAGAGAGAGAGAGAACGAGGGAGAGGCAGGGGGAAATAAAGGGTGAGAAAGTCAAAAGAGGAAAGGCAGGGAGAGAGGTAGAGAGAGATAAAGAGAAACAGAGTCATAGAGATGGAGGAGGAGCGGGATTCAAAGAGAGAGAGGAGGAGAGAGCGAGAGTAACAGAGAAAGAGTGAGACTGTGCGTGTGTGTGTGTGTGTGTGTGTGTGTCAGAGAGAGAGAGAGAGAGAGAGAGAGAGAGAGATAGACACAGAGTGACACAGCGCATAAGAGAGAAATAGATTTCGACCAGAGAAACCTGAAGATCAGGCACAGAGTGAGTGAGAGAGAGAAAGAGAGAAAGAGACAGAGAGAGAGAGAGAGAGAGACAGGGAGACAGAGAAAGAGAAACAAAGATAGAGTGTAAGAGAGAGAGAGAGAGAGGGAGAGAGAGAGAAACAGAGAGCAAGAGAGAGAGAGTAGGAGACAAGGACAAAGGGAAATAGTGCGAAAGAGGTAAACCGAGAGTGACAGAGAGAGACAGAGAGTGAGACAGAGAGAGAGAAAGAGAAAGAAAGGTAGAGTGGAAGAGAGAGAGAGAGAGAAACAGAGAGAGAGAGAGAGAAAGAGAGACAGCGAGAGAGAGAGAGAGACACAAAGGGAGAGACAATGACAGACTTGAGGGATGGACAGAGATAGAAAGAAAGAGAGAGAGGCAGAAAAAGAGTTAGAGAGAGTGACAGAGAGAGAGAAAGACTGATAGCAAGATAAGGGGGCAGAGAGAGAGCGAGACTGACAGACAAACAGAGAGAACAAAGACCAATAGAGATAGAGAGAGAGAGACAGACTGACAGAGAGGGGGGAGGGGAGTGGGAAAGAGAGAGACGGAGCGACAGAAAGAAATAGTGATAGTTGGAGACAAGGAGAAAGGGAGTTGGAGAGAAAGAGATAAACCGAAAGTCATAGAGAGAGAGCTGGAGACATAGAGAACTTCAAAGATAGAATGTAAGAGAGAGAGAGGGAAGGAGAGAGAAAGAGGGAGAGAATGAGAGAGAGAAAGACTGAGGGAGAGAGAGAAAGAGAGGGAGAGGGTGAGAGAGATAGGAAGAGCCACAGAGTGAACGAGACAGAGAGAAGAAGCGACAGAATTGGAGAGAGAGGGAGAAACAGGGACAGACAGGGAGAAACAAGTGGTGACAGGGAGAGAGTGATACTAAGAGAGAGAGAGAATTAAAGAGAGAGGGAGGCACAGAGAAAGAGACAAAGAGTGTGAGAGACACAAACAATGACAATGGGAGAGAGTTAGTGAGACAGAGAGAGAGAGAGAGACAGAGAGAGAGAGAGAATGATGTTTAGAGGGAGAGAGGCTCAGTGAGAGAGCGAGGCTGACATGCAGGTAGAGAGAGAGAGATTCAGACAGAAATGGAGAGAGAGAGACAGAGAGATAAAGAGACAGAGAAAAAGATAGGCAGAGAGAGGATGTGCAGAGATAGAGAGGGTGACAGTTAGGCAGAGATAAAAAGAGGAAAGAGAGGGAGAGATACAGAGAGGTTGAAATAGAAAGATAGGCAGACAGAGAGAAAGAAAGAGAGAGAGGGGCAGAGAGATAGAAAGAGAGAGAGAGAGGAGAGAGAGAGAGAGTTAAATTGAAAGAAAGAGAGACAGATACAGTGACAGTGTGACGGAATCAGATGGAGAGAGAAATAGTGAGAGACCGAAAAAGTAAGAGAGAAAGAGTGCAATACAGTCAGGGAGAGAGACAGATAGAGGGAGATAAAAATAGAGAGAATGTGTTTCAGGGAGAAATGAAGATAGAGATAAAGAGATGTCACGAGAGCAACAGATAATGAGAGGGAGACAGTGAGAGAGACAAAAAGTACAAAGCAAGAGAGAAACAGAGAGACAGAGAGAGAGATGGAGAAAGGAGAGTTCGACAGATAGACAGAGAGAGCGAGACAGAGATAGAGAGAGGGAGACCGAGCGATAGCAAGGTAGAGAAAGAGAGAGGGAGAGATCGAGAGAAAAATACTGAGCGAGGCAGGGGAAGAGAGATCAAGAGAGTGATAGAGGGAGAAGTAAGAGTGACAGTTGTAGAGTGACAATCAGACAGACTGACAGAGGGATAGAGAGTGAGGGAGGGATAGAGAGAGAAAGAGGCAGAGAGAGGAGACAGGCAGAGAGGAAGAGAGTGGGGAGAGGGAGACTGAGATAAAGAGAAAGGCAGAGAGAGAAAGGGAGAGGGAGAGAAATAGAGGAAAGCAGGGGAGTGAGAGCAAGAGACAGGGAGAGGGAGATGGAGAAAGGGAGAGACAGACAGAGATAGGAAGTTAGGTTGGGACAGAGAGCGACAGACAGGGAGAGAAAGAGGGAGAATCGAAAGAAAGTGACAATGACAGGTCCAAAGGGTGACGGACAGAGAGAACAAGACAGGCAGAGTAAGAGAGACGTAGAAGTAGAGGGAGAGAGTGAGCGAAAGGCAGACAGTGAGATCGAGTGAGACAGAAAGCTGGAGAACGAGACAGAGTGAGATATTGATAAGCAAAAGCAGAGAGAAGGAGAAAGATAGAGAGAGAGAGAGAGGAGGGGTGGCAGAGTGAAGGAGACAATGAGAGGTAGAAAGAGTAAGATGGTCAGAAAGAGAGAGGAGGACAGACAGAGAGAGATACAGAGTTTCCTACTTAAAGAGAGAGAGAGAGAGCAGAGCTACAGTGAGTGAGATTGGGAGAAATAAAGAAATGGAGATTGAGAGGGTGTACAGAGAGAGAGAGAGAGAGATTGAGAGAAAAAGGGGAATGAGTGGGAGAGAGACAAAGAGATTGAAAGAGAGAGAGACAGAGTGAGAAAATAAACAAAGGCTGTGAAACAGAAAGAGTGATTGTGCGAAATAGCGGGAAAGCGAGAGAGAGGGGGACATAGAGAGAGACAGTGACAGAAAAAAAGGAAATAAAGAGAGAGAAAGATGGAGAGAGACAGCGAGAGAGAGAGAGACGGAGAAAGAGAGAGAGAGAGGGAGAGAGTGAGCAAGAGAAAGAAATACTGAGCAACGCAGGGAAAGAGAGAGCGAGACAGGGGTAGTGGGAGAAGTCAGAGTGAAAGGTGAAAGGGACAGTCAGATAGATGGATCGAGAGTGAGGGAGGGATAGAGAGGAAAAGAGGCAGAGAGGGTGAGGTGGAGAGAGAGAGAAGGGTGAGAGGGAGACAGAGATAAAGAGAAAGGCAGAGAGAGAAAGGGAGAGGAAATGAATGATTGGAAAGAAAGGGAGAGAGGGAAAGAGACACGGAGAAGGAGATTGAGAATGGGAGAGACAGACAGATATAGAAAGTTAGATAGAGACAGAGAGCAACGGACAGGAAGAGACAGAGGGAGAAATGAGGGAGACTGTGAATAACAGACATGAAGGTTTATGGACAGGGGGAACAAGACAGGTAGGGAAATAGGGAGAGAGAAATACAGGGGGAGAGTGAGCGACAGGCAGAATGTGAGATCGAGTGAGACAGAAAGAGGGAGAGCTAGAGAGAGGTAAGCAAAGAGAGAGAGAGAGAGAGAGAGAGGGCAGGGAGGCAGAGTGAGAGAGACAATGACAGTCAGAAAGAGTGAGAGGGTCAGAAAGAATCAGGTGGACAGACACAGAGCGATAAAGACTTTCAGACATACAGTGAGAGAGAAGACAGAGAGAGAGTGCAGAGAGACATGAGTGAGTGAGAATGAGAGAGACAAAGTCATGCAAATAGAGAGGCAGCTGCGAGAGAAAGAAAGGGAGAGAGATAGAGAGAGAGAGAGAGATGGTGAGAAAAAGGGGAAGAGTGGGAGAGAGACAAAGAGTTAGAAAGAGAGAGAGACAGAGAGAGGGTGAGAGAGAGGGAGGGAGGGAGAGATCGAGAGAGAGCAAGGGAGAACAAGTAATGCTAAGGGGGAGAAAGAGGGATCGACAGAATGTGAGAGAGTGACGGAAAGAGACAGGTAGAGAGTGAGGGAGAGAGAGGGATATAGAGACGAAGAGAGAACGAGAGTAAGAAACGGATTGAGGCAGACAGACAGAAAGGCAGACAGAGAGATGCAGAATGAGGGGAGAGAGAGAAAGAGACAGAGCGAGAACGGGGGATAGAGACCGGGGATAGAGGGGAAAGTTGGGAAAGTGGGGGAAAGAGATAGAAAGGCAGAGAGACAGAAATAGAGAGAGAGGGAGAGCGAGAGAGAGATGGAAAGAAATAGGGGAAAGAGAGGGAGAGAAAAAGAGAAAGAAAGATAGATAGAGAGATAGACAGAGAGAGAGAGAGAAAAATAAATCAAAGACCGAGAGACAGAGAGAATGACTGCAAGAAAGAGAGGGAAAGAGAGAGAGGGTGGGGGGAAAACAGAGAGAGAGAACGAGAGAGAGAGAGGCAAAGAAAGAGAGAAATAATGAGAGAGAGAGAGAGAGACAGCGAGACAGAGAGAGGGAGAGGGAGAGAAAGAGAGAAGGCAAGGGAGGCTAAGTGAGAGAGGAGGCGACACAACGTGGGAGGGGGACAGAGAGAGACAACAAGAGACTGAGGGAGAGAGGGGGATATAGAGAGATAGAGAGAACGAAAGTGAGAAACGGAATGAGACATACAGGCAGGCAGAGAGATAGATAAAGAGTGAAGGCAGAGAGAGGAAGAGACAGAGAGAGAGCAAGCGATAAAGACAGGGAGAGAAAGATACAATAGTGGGCTTTAGAGAGAGAGAGATAGAGAGACAGAGAGAGGGAGAGGGAGAAACACCCGGAGAGATGGAGAGAGAGATAAATAGAGAGAGAGAGAGAGAGAGAGAGCGGGAAACCGAGAAAGTGAGGGAGAGAACGAATGAAAGAGAGAGGCAGAGAGTTAAATTGAAAGAGACAGAGAGCTCGAGGAATACAGAAAGGGAGAGAGAGGGAAAGGTAGGAAAGAGAGGGAGAGAGATACGGATCTAGAAACAGGGGGAGACAGAGTACTAGAAAGAGGGATAGAAATATACATATATATATAAAGAGAGAGAGAGAGGGAGGGAGGGAGAGAGAGAGAGGCTGATAGAGAGGTTTATTGACAGAGAAAGAGAGAGAGAGAGGTATAAAGACAGGGACAGACAAGTAAATTTGGGAAAATGAGGGAGAGAGGTAAAAAGCCTGATAGAGGGGGCGAGATAGAAACAGACAGGGAGGCAGAGAGATAGAAAGAGACAGAGAGAGAGACAGAAAGAGAGACACCGAGAGAGACTGAGTTAAATTGAAAGAGATAGAGAGAGAGAAAGAGAGAGAGACACTGAGAGAGAGAGAGAAAGAGAGAGAAAGACTGAGGCAGAGAGAGAGAGGAGAGAAATCGCTGACCTTGATATTTTCCACCTGATATATCGGACATGGGATCAACACATGTGGTATTACCGGAAAAAAATATATAAGCCCGAGAACCTTATCTCTTTGCTCTTTGCAATTGAACTGTTCTGTATCTGCCTGGACCAACCCTCTGAGCTGACACACCGTGGTGTTGTTTCGTATTTAGCCAACGTCTCCCAGTGTTCATTTTTAACGCATGAGGGCCACTACCCTTCTGAAATATGGCTCATAATTTGCTAGGGCCATGCATGACACACGAATCATTCCGAGTAGTCTCTTTGGGGACATTCCTATTCTCCCAGGTGAATTTAGTGATAATCCCAGCAGTGTTTTCAAATTGTTCCAGCACTTTTCCAGGAGGCTGTCAGATTCTCACCCTCTTTTAGCTTGGAGCCCTGGTTGATCTTAACTCTAATCAAAATTTCCTTCATTTTCCCTTTAAGATTTTGCATTTCTAACTCTAAAGAGACCAAATCTAAACAATTCATTAATGAATTCCTGACAGACTTTTAGTGTTGCTTCCAACCCAATATCCCTGTCTCTGAGCCGAGGACTCGATCCAACACGGAACCCAGCAGTCCCTCATACAGAATCCTTCTCTTCTCACTGCACCGACCCATTAATCTTATCCATGTCAATTCAGCATCACTGCAATCACCTCACGGTGCACATCTTGATTCAATATTTTCCCAAATGATGTAAATAATAAACCAACTGAAGGAACCAGCATGTATTTAGCAGGCTCCACAGCCTGACACTCATTATAAACAGGAGGTCATTGCTTACATCTGAAGGCTTGTGACTTGGTCGCTGTCTTAGGCAATACCACCCTCACGCTCACTGGCTGCATCCAGGTGACCTGTTTCTAGGAATGGAGACGTGTACACACCCTGCTCTTCCTCCATTCGGAGCCAGCAGATGTTGATGACCTCAGTTTCGCCTTTCTACACTCAATCAGACTTTCCCCCGAGTTCTCCCTTCTCATGATCCTGAACGAGAATCATAAATTTGACTTGGATAATACAGAACTGCTCCAGAAATCCCACTTCTACACACCACGTCCATGGATATCACTAATCTACACTGTTCCTAAGTCATGAGGTTGAATTCCAACATAAGTGCAGGAATAATCCTAACATCTTCCCACTACCTACTTTTGATATTTCCTACGGTTCATTTCATTTCAGCTACCCCTGCTGCCGTTGCTTTGTTACCCGACTCCGACTTGCTTTGGGTACCTCAGCAAGTCACCTAATGTCACCCTTATATCCTTCACACTTTAACAACCTTAAACCAAATGTGGCCTGTTTCGCTACGTGGCCTGATTTCAAAGCATCTACTTCGTTTGCCCACTGCTAGCATCAAGACACAATTTCGGTTAGAGCTTGTGTCATTACAACACCGCCATCTGACTATGAACCATGATCTTGAGGACCCAGGTGGGGGTGGTTCTGATTCCTGATTGCAAAAAAAGAAAAAGACTCAGTACTGAGAGTTGGTGGAAACCCTGCGTCCCAGTCCAAGTTCGTAAATTCTAGGAAGAAATTGCATATGTTTCCACAAAAAAAAATACTGAAGTTACTGCTCTTAAAGCAACCTGTTCAAAGAGCAGGAAACGTACACTGTTCCCACTGGTAAAATGATACATTTCGGGAGGGGACAGATGTAAAGTGATTTTAAACTGATGGGAATGTGACCTGAGAATAATATTTTTAAGGAAACTAGTGGTTCCGACCTGAAATGCGTGGCCTAAAAGTTTGATGCAGACAGGTTCAATCAGAACATTCAAAAGGGCATTAGTTAATTATTTGAGTAGAAACAAATGTTTGCGGGGGGCTTGGTGGTGAAGGTGGAGCAATGGCACTAGGTCATAATGCTCATTGAATAGCCTGTGATGACATAATTGCCGAATTCCCTGTACCTGTGCTGTTTAAAGTTTTTGACGATATAGAGAATTTGACAGAGGACTAATGGGTTCATAAGGATTTTGTCTGTGTGATGGATGTCGGATAGGTAAAAAATACAGAATTAGAAGAGGAGGGTAATTCCTGGGTTGATGAGGATAATCCACCACTACCGGAGGGACAGCCAGACAGACAGCCGGAGGGTGGCCCGCTGCCAATGACCCCTACGAGACACAAAGGATTGTCCCTTCAGCTAATGAGCAGCAGGTTGGCGGGGAACTGGACCGTGAGTTTGTGAGCCCATAGCTAGCTGAAGTGCTGTGGAAAGTGGCAGCGGAGATCTCAAAGCTAGAAATAGGGAAATATTCACACGGCCACCATTTGGAAATTTGATCAGATGGCAGGAATGCACGTTCCTGACAGGAAAGGGTTAAAACAGGCTGTCCCTCATTATCTTGAGAGCTAATATCTTGGCAGCATTCCCAGCCACAGGAATGATGGGGCAGGGGGACTGGGAAACAATGAAAGGGAGAGTGAAAACAACTCTCAGCTGAGGAATTTCAAAACCATTTACCTAGCTGGACGCAATGAGACAGGGAGTCTCTGAAATGCAGATTTTCTGCACTGAGAGCTTGTGCTCAGCCTATAATGGGGCTGATGGATGTCGGGAACAGATCCAAGACTAGCTGCTAGGAGCAATGTGAACCTGTGGGCTCAGAATGCTAATGGCCCATTGGTTTGCGGGTTGGAAATCTGCCCCTGATGGCTTTGACGAAGCGGCAGTAAACACTCCAGAAGCAGGAGAATTGAGTAAGACGAGCCATCAGTTGGATGCAAGGCAGGAGGACAAGTCTGCAAGTGGGCTTTATGAGTAAGCCCAGCGGATAAAGTGTCTGACATAAAAGTGACAACAGCTAAGGCTGAGTAAAGGCCAAAGTGCTAGGAGCTGTGGTGAATACCCACTGTGGAGGAAATAGGGGCCATACAGGAGAGGGTGAAAAACCTTTTATGGAGAAAGGGAGCGCTGGACAGGCAGTACCAGCTCTCAATGTCACGAATACCTGATGGATGAAGAGGAACTGACAAAGCGGGAAAAGGGATTTGAACACTTCCAGTGGTGGTGGGAAGGTCTGAATGTAGACGTAGGGGAGGGTGGGTGTGGAAAGGGGGATTTCGGGTCTCCTCCTGTGGGGATTCAATGTTGACAGGGCCGCTACCAGCACGAGTATCTGTGTACACTCAGCGGCCATGAATGGGGTGGTGGCAGGACAGAGGGTGGGGGCCAACCACTTATGGCCGTAGAGTTGGATGAGACAGAGCGGGAATATTGATTGGGTACTGGAGCCTGCTGTACTGTGCTTTTGTCCATCCCCTCAAGCACTCATATGGTCCAGGCGGACCCCACTTGTGTTTGAGGGACTTACAGATCGATTGTGATCACATCTCCAAGCCCCAGTGACAAAGTACATTCCCAAAGTAAGCATAGAGGGGCTTAGAGACAGCTGTACAACACTAGGTAGAACATAAACCTCTGCCAGCCGTTGTCGCCCACATAAATTATCCCATCAAAGCTGGTAAAGGAAGCAGATGGATCATGGAGAATGAGCGTGTATTATGGGGTGTGAAAGAAGAATAGACAGCCTTGTGTTCTGAACATTAACGTCTGCTGGACTCAAAAGGAGGGGGGGCAGGATGTGAGCTATGTTTCCTCTGCAGAAACAGGGCACATGGAGGAGGCAAGTGGTAGTAAAAGTGATACTGTCTGAAAAGCCGACCAAGTCACCAGCCCTCAGGCATAATTAACCAACTCGTGGTCATAATGACACTCAGGCAGTGGAGTGCCTGAAAAACATGGCTGGTCCTTCGGATGGTATAGTCTTAATCATTGCTTTGAAAATTTTGCATCTTGATGTGAAGCATGAAGTGGTAGCATTGATGTTACACTTAACAGGGATAGGGTCTCAGGATTGATGTGCTAACAAGAAAATTAGTCTGTATGTGAGACTGCTGGGAAATGTGTTGGATCAAGACCTGGGCTCAGAGACAGGGGTGGTGGGCTGGAAACAATACTACCAGTCTTCAGTGGATGGACAAAATCACGGAGGAAAAGAGATTTAGTCAATGATGCAGTTACAATCTCTAATACGTTGACTAAATTTGTGGAATTTTTGGATTTGACTCCACTATTGTTAGAGATGAAAAAGCTAATGGGGAACAACTAAGACCATTTTGACTGGAGGAAGTATCAATTTGGGAGCTGAGTTTTAAAAGATTCAAATTCTGACCATCCTCCTGGGGAAGGTGGTGCCAAAATTGAAAGATACTGCTGGGATTATCAATAAACCCATTCGGTATGATAGGAATATCTCTAATGAGGCCACAACGAATAATATGTGTCATGTGTGGCACTGTATAAATCATAGACAAATTTCTGAAAGGAGAGTGCCTTTTGGGTTAATGATGACTATTTGGAAGCATTGAATAAATCGGAAAATAACCTCACTATTTGTCAGCTAAGAGCTTTGACCAAGGTGTATCCTTTGCAGATCGATTACAAAAAGGGAAGTGTTAAGTTGCTGGAATGGGCGCTTTACTTTCCACCAATACCGAATGGGTAGGGGGAGGGGGCAAGACCATCGCGCGTGGCGGTGGGAGACGATTAACAATATTTGGGTGGGGAATATCCAGGTTAGAGAGGGGCATACCCATGTATCTTATCGTGATAGTTTTCTGTATGCAGTGAATTTGGGGAATAATAAAATAAGCACACCTCTGCGGTGTTGGAACACAGAAAAGGGTAAAACGGAGTGACCCTTTAGGATGTAAAATCAGAGGCAGTTCGCTTGTGGGTTTCAGATCACAGATGGAACTTGTACCATGAAGCTAGTGAAGAAAATGTTTAATTTTACTCATGTTGCTTATGTAGGGGATGGAGAGTGTTGTGTAACCATAAATGGAATGTGTATCAGCATGGGTCAAATTTGAAATGCCCAGTAAGACTATTTAGATGTTGTTGTATCCCTGAGAAACACGCAAGAGTTGGGAAAGGGAATTGAAGTTTTATTGCCATGACAGCCCTGAATTTGAAGTCTGGGATATAAAAAAGGGAAGCTGCGTGAACATGTGGAAATATTTAATTATGATATTCCCACATTACCAGATCATCTAGCTCAGCTGCGGGAAGAAACAGATAAATCCCAGAAAATATGTAATCCGTAATTGCAGACAGATCATGAGCTCCTGCAGGAAATCCAAGCCATTAAGCAAAGGCCCAGGTGGAATAATTCTGGGACTGTGGAAGTCATCATGAAGTCCACCATTGGATTCGAATAATCGCTCATGTGTCAATTGTTCAGCAGCTGGTAACACATTTATGAACTAGGAAGAGAAGTAGGTACTCAGTTCCTCGTGCCTGCTTCCCCATTTAATAATTTCATGGCTATTATAGCAACCTCAAATCTGCATTCTGCCTACCCCCGCTAATCTCCCCATTGCATCTCAATAAATTATTCACATTGCCCCAAAATATTCAAAGATTCTGATTCCACTCCTCTTCAGGAACAGAGTTCGAATGATCCCCGATGCTCTAAGAGAATAAATGCCGCTTCATATCCGTTTCAAATGTGCCGTCCTTTATTTTTAAACATTGTCTTCTAGTTTGGATTCACCCACAAGGGGCAACACCCTCTCCACATCCACCCTGTCCAGACCCCTCAAGGTCTTATATATTTTGATCAATTCGCCTCTCATTCTTCTAAACTGCAATGGATACAACGTTAGCATGTTCAACATTTCCACATAAGATTGTCCACCCATTAGTCTGGTAAACCTTCTCTGCACTGCTTCAAACGCATTTGCATCTTTCACTAAAAAATGTGACCAATGTTTTACACAGTGTTCCAACTAGTCTCACTAGTGCCCTGCAGAACTGAAGTACAACCTTCCAGCTTCAGTATTCAAATCACTTTGCAATAAATGATAACTCTTCATTAGCTTTCCTAATTACTTGCTGTACATGCGTACTTTCCTTTTGAGTTTCATGCACTAAGACACCCTGATGCACCTGCATTTTAGAGCTCTGCACTCTCTCGCTATTTGGATATGTTTCTCTTTCATTCTTCCCGGCAAATGTACATTTTCAGGTTTTAACACTTCGTACCACATTTGTCAGTTGTGCCCAATAACTTAACCGATCTATCTTGTTTGTAGACTCCATATATTATCTTCATAAGTTACTTTCCTACCTATCTTAATAACATTGACAATTTTGGCAAACATCCCGTCCATCCCTTCATCCAAGTCATTTATTTAAATTGTAAGCAGTTAAAGTTCCATTATTAATCCCAGTGGCACACCAATCCTTACATCTTGCCAGCCTGAAAATGCCCAATTATGCCTACGATCTACTTGTAAGATTTCTGTCATAGAAAACCTGAGCAATTGGTATAAACGAACGTGTCAAGCAAGAAATGTTAACAAAAGTCTAGTTTTATTCTCAGAATTCAGAATTTTTCAATTAATGAATGGATGTTGCCGCCAGTGCATCATGTGAACTGTATTGCATTCTATGTTTTAATGAAGTAATTGTAATTTTACTTTTTTCATTTTAATGATTGCGATCTGGTTGTGGTGGAGTGCTGTGGGCAGATTTTGTCTCATGTTGGTAAGAAGATGGAGGTATGGAGCCGAGTTTTTGACTGAAGGCGAAGATGAGGGTCTAACTCAACTTTCCAAGATAAAGAGAGTTCCAACTGAACCAACCGAAACACACACAAACACGCAATCACAGGTACACATATGTCAGGAAAGGTACCTGAGGAGGCTTGCCAAAGACACTCTGTCGACAGGTACGGAATGACACAATGACCACTCGGGAAAGCATAAATAAGCTTCTTCCTGCCCACGATACTGTGAATGAAACCATTGTTGGCATGCAGCTAGAAATATAATACAGGTTTTTCACATTTAGTGAAATGGTATCCAGATTGTTGTCTGGCATCGATATCAAGAACAGAGACACCAGCATTTAGAAAAGAGAGAAGGGGAATGTTATCGGTCAAATGAAAAACACAGATGACATTTTCTTTTAGTTTTAGGCAAGGGTTGAGGATTGTAAGTTGTTGGACTATTTGACATCATCTTTAATATTCTTAATTTGAGAACTTAACCATACGAGCATCAGGAGACTGTTTGGGCAAGTAGCAAAGGAAACTCTAACAAGTTATTAATAATGTTTATCACATCGGGTCAGTGACTTTACAGACGGACTATGATAATTGCCTGCTGGTTCAGCTTTGGGCGCAGGTAAGTACTCGGTCTCTCCTTCCCTCTCCATCACATTTGTGCTCTACTGCTACCCGGTGGAAGGCAGGCTGCGGAAATTTCAGTTTGAAACTTGGTGCACCCCTTGGACAGTGAAAGCTGCTGCTTCTTAACGATTTCCAAACAACAACCACATCGTTATCAATGATGTCATTGTATTGTGATTGGCCTACATGAGCCGAAGCCATGTGATAACAGGCTTAAGGGCTGTGTGATCAAACTGTGATTGTTTCCAAAGGGTCATCAACCAATGTCGTCTCCCAGTACCCACTGACTGATCCCTTAAAATGTCAATAACTTATAGGATTATTCTTCCCATTAAATATTGTTTAAGTTATTCACTGAATCCCCCAATATCCAGATCCTGGTCGATAACATTGACCAGAACATTTACTGGACTAGACATATAAATACAATGGAAACTGCAGAAGGTCATACGCTAGGGATAGTGGGACGAAAAGCTCACCTCATGACTCCCCAAATCCTGCCCTCCACTTGAATGGAACAGGTCAGCGTCATGTGTGTGATGGAATTATCCCCACTTCCCTGGATAATACAGCTTCCAAAACACTCAGGAAGCTTGACACCATCCAGCACAAAGCATCCCACTTGATTGGCACCACGTCCACAAAACATGATTCCCTCCACCTTTAATGCACTTCAGCAGTAGAGTGCACCTCCTACAAGAAACACTGCACAAATTCACAATCTCTCCGTCGGCAGCACTGTCCAAACACATGACCACTACCGTTTACAAGGTCAAGGACAGCATATAGATATGGGAGCATCAGAACCAGGAAATTCCCCTCCATGTCACTCACCAACCTAACTTGCAAACACAGCGCCGTTCCTGCATTGTCGCTGGGTCAAAATCCTGAACTTAAGTTCCTAAAAGCAATGCGGATTTACCAAAACTCCCTGGACTGCAGAAGTTCAAGTAGGAAGCTCAGCACACATTCTCAAACGCAATTATGTATAGGCAATTGATGCTGACCAAGCACGCGAAGCCCACCTCCCACGAATGGATGTAAAAAGTACTTATTGCTAAGAGAAAATGACACTTTATGATATTTTCCTTGTTCATTTATTTAGGATAGGAAAAGTAAGCTGTCATGTCGTCATGAATGATACCTTGAGATCTGGGTCACAAACTTTATTAATTTGTTTAGTTTCGTCGTTAAAACAGAAATATATCAAATATTGTTTCCAAAGCCATTTTCAATGTCATGAATTTTCTCTGTGGTTGCAGCTACTTCAAATGAGTGACATTAATAACAAAGGATGGAGTGGTTAAAAACAAAAAAATAAAAACAAAAAAACTGCAGATGCTGGAAATCCAAAACAAAAACAAAATTACCTGGAAAAATGCAGCAGGTCTGGCAGCATCGGTGGAGGAGAAAAGATTTGACATTTCGAGTCCTCATGACCCTTCGACAGAACATGAGTTCGAGTCCAAGAAAGAGTTGAAATATAAGCTGGTTTAAGGTGTGTGCGTGTGTGGGGGGGGACTACCAAAAATCCATAAGCAGAACTGCCCCAGTAGACCGATTGTCTCAGCTTGCTCCTGCCCCACAGAACTCATTTCTTGTTATCTTGACTCCCTTCTCTCTCCCCTTGTCCAGTCCCTTCCCACCTACATCCGTGATTCCTCTGACATCTTACGTCACATCAACAATTTCCAGTTCCCTGGCCCCAACCGTCTCCTCTTCACCATGGACGTCCAATCCCTCTACACCTCCATCCCCCACAAGGATGGTCTGAGGGCCCTTAGCTTCTTCCTTGAACAGAGGCCCGAACAATCCCCATCCACCACTACTCTCCTCCGTCTGGCTGAACCTGTTCTCACGCTGAACAATTTCTCCTTCAACTCCTCTCACTTCCTCCAAAGAAAAGGTGTGGCTATGGGTACCCGCATGGGCCCCAGCTATGCCTATCTCTTTATGGGGTATGTGGAACATTCCTTGTTCCAGTCCTACTCCGGCCCTCTTCCACAACTCTTTCTCTGGTACATCAATGATTACTTCGGTGCCGCTTCATGCTCTCGTCGGGACTTAGAAAAATTTATTAATTTTGCTTCCAATCTCCACCCCTCCATCATTTTCACGTGGTCCATCTCTGACACTTCCCTTTCCTTCCTTGACTCTCTGTCTCAATGTCTGGTGATAGACTGTCCCCCAATAACCATTACAAACCCACCGACTCCCACAGCTACCTCGACTACAGCTCCTCACACCCCACTTCCTGTAAGGACTCCATTCCATTCTCTCAGTTCCTTCGCCTCCGTCACATCTGTTCCGATGATGCTACCTTCAAAAACAGTTCCTCTGACATGTCCTCTTTCTACCATAACCGAGGTTTTCCAACCACGGTCATTGACAGGGCCCTCAACCGTGTCTGGCCCATCTCCCACGCATCCACCCTCACGCCTTCTCCTCCCTCCCAGAAACATGATAGGGTCCCCCTTGTCCTCACTTATCACCCCAACAGCCTCCGCATTCAAAGGATCATCCTCCACCATTTCCGCCAACTCCAGCATGATGCCACCACCAAATACATCTTCCCTTCACCCCACCTATCGGCATTCCGTAGGGTTCGATCCCTCCGGGACACCCTGGTCCACTCCTCCATCACCCCCTACTCCTCAATCCCCTCCTATGGCACCACCCCACGCCCACTCAAAAGATGCAACACCTGCCCCTTCACTTCCTCTCTCCTCACCGTCCAAGGGCCCAAACACTCCTTTCAAGTGAAGCAGCATTTCACTTGCATTTCACCCAACTTAGTCTACTGCATTCGTTGCTCCCAATGTGGTCTCCTCTACATTGGAGAGACCAAACGTAAACTGGACGACCGCTTTGCAGAACACCTGCGGTCTGTCCGCAAGAATGACCCAAACCTCCCTGTCACTTGCCATTTTAACACTCCACCCTGCTCTCTTGCCCACATGTCTGTCCTTGGCTTGCTGCATTGTTCCAGTGAAGCCCAACACAAACTGGAGGAACAACACCTCATCTTCCGACTAGGCACTTTACAGCCTTCTGGACTGAATATTGAATTCAACAACTTTAGGTCTTGAGCTCCCTCCCCCATCCCCACTCCCTTTCTGTTTCCCCCTTCCTTTTTTTTTCCAATAAATTATATAGATTTTTCTTTTCCCAACTATTTACATTATTTTTAAATATTTTAAAATCTTTTATGCTCTCCCCACCCCCACTAGAGCTATACCTTGAGTGCACTACCATTCTTAATTAGCACATTCGTTTAGATAATATCAACAACTTTAACACCTGTGTGTTATTTTGTTCTTTTGTTGTTGACATCTTTTGATGATCTTCTTCTGTCACGGCTTGTTTGTCCATACGACCATACCAACCCCCTCCACTTCTCTCTCTCTATCTCTCTATCTCTCTCTCTCTCTCTCTCTCTCTCTCTCCCCCCCACCCCACCCCCCACCCCACACACACACACACACCTTAAACCAGCTTATCTTTCAACGCTTTCTTGGAATCGAACTCAAGTTCTGTCGAAGGGTCATGAGGACGCGAAACGTCAACTCTTTTCTTCTCCGCCAATGCTGCCAGACCTGCTGAGTTTTTCCAGATGGAGTGGTTAAGTTGATTATAACCTTGAAAATATCTGGCACTGATGCAAATGATTGCAAAGTTCTAAAACAAAATTTAACAAAATATTTTGTATAAAGCTAAACAGAGTTTCAAACAAATATGTGCATAACAGTAATCAGTGCTTAAATATAAGGAGGTAACTCTCCTCTAATATTCACTTAATACATAACATTGTCTGATAAAAAGTTAGAGGATAAAACGGTTATAAAACTCGCTGCACACTTTACAAAGGTTAACTCTACTACAAAGAATGCATTGAGCCAAATGTAACTGCATTTTCCTAAAACAACAGGAATTGAATCAATATTAGTGTAGCACAAAACTGTTGTTATTCATTCCTCCTGTTCATACAATAAATCCTGTCTAGCTCTACATTGCTGATAAGACCAGATTTTAATTAGCTTTTATGATGTCAGGGGGTGTAAGCTTGCCCGGTCAACCTTCAAGGCAGCAAGTTCTCACAACGGGGTTGGTGGCATGGAATTAAGTACATCAGGGTCCTCTCCAGCAATTGTTTGGTAATTACCTTATCACTGTGTTACTTCAAAACGTATGACAGCTGCTTAAAATCCCCTGGTGCCTTTCACTGTCAAATAAACCGAAGAGCATTCAAGTGTTATTAACGGCTGCAGCCCTCTATTGGTTACTGTTTAAAAATATAATATGTGTAAAAGTGTAAAGTTAACCATTAAATATACATTTTGTGCAAAATTAACTAAAGCTAACCATTAAACAGCAATTTCCCGACAAGATTGGAGATTGACATTGACGGTGCAGACACCATTTTAACGTTATACACATCTCCTATTTGTCAGTATGATCCAGTGAGAGAAAGTCAGACAAAAAGATAAATGTTGATAGAGAGAGAAGAGAGAGAGAGAGAGATCATGTGTGAGAGAGGGTGGTGGGCAAAACAAATAAAAACAGGGAGAGGGACAGAGAAAACGAGGGTGGAAAGCAGCAGCAGGGAGCCAGGGAAAAAGAGAGCCAGACTGAGAGAGGGGGAGAGGCAACACAAGTGGAAGACAAAGAAAGGGAGAGAAAGAAAGAGAGAGGAGAAAAGAACAGAAAGAGGAGGGCGGTGGAGCAGTAGAACCAAAATCAGAAAATCAGAATATTGAATTTTGAATGTGTGGCCTTGCTTGGAAGGTTGCTTTTGCACAAACTGTTCACAGAGAGAGTGCTGTCTTTGAGAGATAAAGAGAATGCACAGAGGCCATTTGAATCGATTTTGCAGTGCTTTTGATTGTGCATTCCTTGCTTTGTCTCTATCCCTCTGCCCCTCCATCTACTGTGTGAGAGGGGAAGGGAGGGAGATGAATTAGAGGAATCAGAAAGAGAGCGAGATAAATTAACGTAAGGAGAGCGAGCGAGAGAGAGAGATGGGGAGAGTAATGGGGATAAAAGGAGTGAGAGAGAAAGAGGAGAGTGTAATGGAAAATCAGGAAGAGAGCAAGATAACAGTGATCTACTGAGGGGGGAAGAGGGCGTGAGAAACAAAGGCGGATGACTGAGTTGGGAGCAGGGAGAGGGGGAAATGGAAGAGAGAAAGGGATAAGAGGGAGGTTGAAAAAACTCTGAGAGTGTGGGGGGAAAGAGAAGGACAGAGATCGAAATAGAAGAGGGAGAGAGTGAAGTCAAATAAGCGAGAGAGAGGTAGGGGAAAGATTAAGCGGGGGAAGAGCGCGGTTGAAAAGGAGAGCATGAGGGAAAACCATGAGAGAAAAAGAGAGAGGGAAGGACGAAGAGAGAGAGAGGGGAGATGAGAGAGACAGAGAGCGAGTGAGAGAGAGAAAACTAAAGAGAGAGAAAGTGAAAAGTGAGAGTTATTAACAGGTAGAGAGAGTGTAATAGCGTAGTTTGTGGGTGTGTGTTTGTTTTTGTGTGGGGTGGTGGGGTCTGGGGGAGGTTGAAGACAGAAAATCCCTTGGGGGTCTCCAGTGTGTAGTCACTGTCCCGTGCTAATCACATCCTTCCAGAAATAGTAATTTTCAAAAAAAATGAATGCCATGCTGGTGATTATAAAAAGTGCCCTGAAGGAATTGTTTATTCTTACCAGTTTAAAGAAGGAAGCTACACTTTGTGGGGGCTAAGGAGGAAGGGAGGGGGCTGGACCATAAACTCGATAGACACCTTGCAGGAGAGGGGTTTGCAGCAGGTTTGGGCTGAGGAAGGAAAGGCTTCCCGTGTCCTATCTCAATAGGAAATCATTGATGAATGTGGGAACTTGCTGTGTGCACACTTTCCTTATCTCTGTATCTGTTTCTCCTTGTCTCTCTCTTTGCCTCTCTCCTCTCATTTTTCTTTCTATATTTTGTCTTTTAATAAATGTTATAGAAGCACCGTTGTGAATTACCTTTATTTTACTTGGGGGGAGCATTGAGGAGGGTGATATCGGTAGAGAAGGAGGTTGTCCCAGGTGCCACCTGCCCCTTCCAGAACATTCCCTAAGGTTTTAGGGATGAGTTGTGGATGGAGGGGGTTGTTCTGTTTGACAGGCCCCTGTTGTTGATACTGAGGTTTTAGTGCAGGCTCCGTTACTGGGGATCAAAGAGTAAGATCGATTCAAACTGCAGCTTGTTTTTGCTGCCTGAAGTTCCAGACACGATTTACCCCTCCAATCGACATCAATGTGGAAGTTTTGCATGAATATTAAAAAGATATTTGTTTATGGATCTTGCTGTAAGCACAAACATCATTAGCTTTCACAATAGAAAGCGGAGTTTGAGGGAGAAAAGGATGAGTTCGAAAAACAGAGGGGGAAATGAGTCGACGATGGTGAGAGGACTGAGGGATATGCATCTGGGGGTCTCCGAGCGTGTAGTCACTGCCCAGCTCACAGTCTTAGGAGAAAATCCTCTCACGCACATCCTTCCAGAAGTTTGGAGCAGTTATAGAAAAGCTATGGATCATTGAGAGGATGAATTTTGGGCTCTTGATGTGCAATTCTGTTTAATAAGCATGATAACACTCTGTTTCCATCAATTCTTACCTATAACACTGTTGTCTGACAGTTCGCAAGAATAGTTTTTTTCAATCCAACTGTGCACAAACACCCACTGAAATTAGTTAAGTACTTCAGTGCTCACATTTAAAAAGTTGAACTAATGTACTGTAAAGCTCACCTGAGAGCTTGAAGTTAAAGCTGTTAACGTGAAGATGTTATAATTCCAGAATTATGCAGGCAACTTATTCAGTGAGTTGGAGTGAGGGCTTAATGGAAATTCAAATTTTATTTTTTAAGGTCTTGACAGCTTTTATCTCTCTCTCTCTCTCTCTCTGTTATTGCATTTCCATCTGTTGGCAGGTAAAAATGGAGGGAAAGAAGAATGATAGAGAGAGAGAGAGATGGAGAGAAGAAACAGAGCTGAACAATATGAGCCTAGGAGAATTAAAATAAACTGTCCGATGGAGACAAAGGTGGAGAGGAATAGAAATGAGAACTTTAAGGAAATAATGTAAGATAGAGAGAGAAAGAAAGAGAAAGAAGTTGAGAGACAGAGCGAGACAATAAGAGAGAGAGAGGAGAGAGATAACTGGACATTGAGGAAACGAAGAGAGAGTGAGAGAGAAAGAGAAAGAGAAAGAGTGTAAGAGAGTCAGAGAGGGAGAAACTAGAGAAAGTAAAGATTGAGAAACAGAGAGCTAGATAGAGAGACAGACTGATGATAAAGTGAGCAAAACAGGAAAATTAAGATTTGGACAGAATGTGAGAGAAGGGAGAGTTTGATGGAAGCAGCGAGAAAGAGGAACAGGGAAGTAACGAATGAAGGAAAAGGGTGAAGGGACACACAATATACTGGGCTCTGTGGGTGTCCAACTTGGCAATGTCCCTGGTGTTACAGCCAGTGGAATCTTGCTGTGCAAAACTCCCCTGCTATGTTTTCTGCACTGTAATTGTAAAAATAAATTAAGATATTTACTGCTGAATGTTTCTAAAGATGGCGAGGTTCTGTAAAGGCCTGTTGTCATCCTGGAATAAGCCCTCGGTTTATGGTCCAAAGGTACATTGAAAAGCTCGAGTGCGGGTGGGAAACGGGATGTTAGGTTGTTTTTTTTGGAAACTGGCAGTATTTTTGTACGTCATCCCAATTTTAAAAACAGAGTCAGTTCTTTGCGATGTCTGGGGGGTGATGGGGGAAGGACATCTTGTTAATAATAGGTTGTTGCATGTGGGGTCTGGCTGTGCACACATTATCTGCAGCACCTTCTGAATTGTAACCGTGATGAAACTGCCTCAGGTGAGATTTACTGAAGACTGGATTGTGCTTTGCTTCATTTTCGCCCTCTCCATTGTAAATACCACACACCTCTCTCCATATATCATTCATTATGCAAAAAATGGCACAGTATCCTCTGCCTTTATCTAAAACTGTGAGGCCGGAAAATCTGCAGCTTGCATTTCCATTAAGATTCACTCGATATAGGGATAAAAGGGGATAGAGACATTGAGAGATTTACCAAGTGTGTGGACAAAGGACATATTAGCAGAAAGGGATCTAATTAGGTACAGAGAGTGGTGGGTAGATACAGAAGGAAATAACGAGAGGGAGAGAGAACTATGCTAGGAGTGGATGATTCACTGTTAATGATTAATGTACAAAGAGCCCCAAAGCTGCATTGAGGGCATTTACTGAGAGAGGAACATTCTGGGCTGAACGGTTCTGGGGGCTTCGTGCCATCAATTGTATTGGGGCAATCCTGGACTGAGCGGGTTTTGGATGATATCAATGGTTTTGTTGAGTAGGCGGAAAGTTGCCAAATGAAATTCAAACTGAAGATCTGTGACACAATGCTGTTGTGGAAAGCAAGCAAAGGAAAGAGTAGTCAATTAATTGGACGAATATTGAGAGTGGTTGAGGGAGTGAGATAAGTTGGATTGCATGTCCCCAATTCGCTGGCATTAGCAGGGCAAGTGGAGGAGGTGGTCAAGGATGTCTATAGAATGATTTTGTTTATTGGACGAGGTATTGAATAAAAATGCAGGGATGTAACATGAGAAATGGATAAAACGCTGCTTAGGCCACAAGCTGAAGATCCTGGAACAATCTTGGTTACCACATTATGGACAAGCATAATTGTTTTGGAGACAGTGCAGAGGGGATTTACAAGCATGTTGTCAGGGTGGGAAATTGCAGCTATGAAGACAGATTGTATAGGCTGGTGCGGTTTTCCTTTTAACCAAGGAGGCTCAGTGGTGACCAAACTGAGTTGTACAAGATCATAAGGACCCTGTATGAGTTAGACAGGAAAGAGCTGTCGCTCCTAGCGGAGAGGACAATAACCAGGGCCACAGGTTGAAGGTGAATGGTCGAAGGGTTAGAGGTGACAGGAGGAAACACCTTTTCACTCATTGTGTGATGGGTGTCTGGAATCCGCTGCCTGGATTGGTGGCAGAGGCTGCAAATCTCTGCTAATTAACAAGGTTAATGGGTCATCCCCTGAAGTTCTCTAACCTTCGATGGAGGTGCACGGTGGAAGTAGAATTGACAGCCATTTATTTTTCAGACTCGATGAGCTGAACAGCCTTTTTCTTTCCCGTAACATTCCTAGTTTCATGGAATGATTCCGGGTAAGTCCTGGAGTGGGTGTGGTGCGGGCTGGTGGTTTTGGGTGGGGTGGGGGGGGTGATTGGGAAGGAATTGTGTCATTGCTTGGCTGACAGGATGTGCAGTGGGGCATACAGAGCAGAGGTGACATGGAGAAGGACATTCGTGGACTCAGTTTATTGGGGTTTGGTGCACTGGAGGTGAATTGTAGTGGGACATCCTGAATTGATTTGATGTGGAGAGTGGTGTGGGTGGTTGTTGAATAGGAGTGGAAATTTCCTGGTCAGAGTCAGTACAGTTGGGGTAAGCGTACAGAGGATGGGAGAAGGACATTGCTGAACTAACTGGGTACAGTTTTGGTTAAGGTGGCCGGAGTGAATTGGAGAGGAAATTCCTGGACTATCTAATTATGGAGGTGAGGTGGGGTGTGGGGTGGTGAGTGGATGAGGGTCAGTCCTGGACTGAGCTCTTATCTGTGGGTTTGGGGAAGGGATATTGATTAGCAGAGGGAATGTCCTAAACTGAGTGGCCTTGCTTGTGGGTGTTTGATTGGGAGAGTGATCATCCCTGGACATAGTGGATATGTTGTTCTGGGGGTCAGGGGAGCTGAATGCGCAGGGATTGCCATGGGCTGAGTGGGAAGGTGGTGGTGTGAGATTTGGGAAACAATGATTTGCAGAGGGGCGGTTTAAAATCATCAGTGATGGTGTACCTTTTTTGCAATGAGGCAATATATCAAAGGAGGGATCCATCAATATAAAGGAGGGGGTTAGTATTAATGGGGGTTCAGAATTAATGGGGGAAGCCGAGAATTAATGGGGCCCCATAGACTGATGGGTGCCAAAGGTTAATGAAGATGGGGCTCTAAATTAATGGGGTCCTCAGAATTAATGGGGGCATTCTCATAATTAATGGAGGAGTGAGGGGAATATTTGGGAAACTCCCCAATGAGAAAAAAAGGGCCGCAAATTGCAGCATCAGCAAGTCAGAGCAAAAGAAAAACAATCTTCTGCGCTCATCTCTGCCTCTGCAAATTGGGGGCTCAGTCGGCTGGTCCTTCTTCTCTGTCTTTGCCTCACTCTCTCAATGTGCACTAATATCTCTCTGGCTCCCTCCTTCAATTTCTTAGGCCTCCTCGCACGCTGTCAATATCACTCTCTGTCTGTCTCCCTTCCTGCTTCTCTGCATCTCTGGCTGTTCTCTGACTGCCTCTCTGCCTCGCCCCGACCCTCTGACTAACCCTACCCACTCATCGCCCCCCACCACCCCCTCCCTCCCTGCCCCCACCACCCCCCCACCCCCCCTCCGCCCAATCACCTGATGCCAATCCCTATGCTCCAGCCCCTATGTCTTTCTTCTGGCTGTTTCCATCTATCTCTCTTTCTCTCTACCTCTTTTCTTAATTAGTCACTCATGAGATGTGGGGCATTGCTGATAAGGCCAGACTTGGCTGCAAAACCAGAATCGCTTTTGCTTAAAGGGCATTTAAGAGCCAACATCATTGCTGCGTTGTTAAAGTTGCATATAGGACAGGCCAGGTAAGGAGCATTGGTTATGATTTGAAAAAGCCCAGCTGCTTTTTTTTTGACCTTAATGATTTGATCCTCACCATCAGGCTATTTATT
Organism: Carcharodon carcharias; assembly: GCF_017639515.1. NCBI lineage: Eukaryota > Metazoa > Chordata > Chondrichthyes > Lamniformes > Lamnidae > Carcharodon > Carcharodon carcharias. The sequence continues at coordinate 68,953,104 of NC_054488.1, forward strand.
CTACCTTCCATCGTGGTGGGATTCAAAGACGTGTCCCTAGATCATTCCCTTAGGTCTCGATTTACCAGTCCAGTGGTTATGCCACTATGCCACTACTTCCACTCTCGTTGTGTCGATTGCTGTCTCTCTCATGCTTCCTTGGTCTGTGACTCTGTCTTTCTCTCTCTGCCTCTGCCGTCCTTTCTGGCCAACGCACTCTCCACTCTCCTCTCTCTCTCACTCTCTCTGACCGATTGCCTCTAAGCCCAAATCATTACCATGAATTGACCCCGACTCCATGACATATTTCCCTTATTAGATTTCCCCTTTAAGACATCGGTCCCTGTGATCTCACCCTCTTTTGCTCACTGGAAGTTATCTTCCCAGTCCCCGGCAGATGGATATCTGCACAATTAGTGTGAGTGATCATGGTGTTGCGCAGGCATGATGGCCAGTGGGAACTCTGAGTGATTGGGTTATTGTCATAATTGAATAAATTGCAGGATTGATGTGACGGGATATTTCAGCACTTTTTTCAATTGCTTTCTGAATGGAGTCTGAGTCACAGCGTAAATGACAGTGTTAGTGCCACATGTCAGGAGCTGCAGCATGTAGCCCGATTCCATTACAAAATACTCCAACCATATTCTATAAAACCGCAAATACCACATCCTCCTCCATTTAGAATGAGCCATTATCATTGACCGTAACAGATTGAAGTTGTCCAAGATCACAAACAGTAAAATGATGGATTTCCTTTGACTCTCCATCTCTGTGTGTCTGGGACTCTCCCCACTGCTGTGATTCCGGAGTCTCCTGCAGGCTCTGCTGCTCAGTAAAATGTGTCTGACAGTGAGAACATTGAGCAGCAGAATCAGGACAAATGGGACACACGGGGTTAGAATGTGGTGGAGGAACTTGATTGTTCTCCAGAACCGAGAGAACTGAGCACCGAGTGTGACATCAGAAAACCAGGGGAGGTTCATTATCAAATACCCAACTGTGAACAAAAAACACCAGAAAATGTTATTCAAACAGCTCAGCACTGACATTGTTCATAGAACCACAGCCGCCGTTTCCTCGCTGCAATATTTACTCTTCAGCTTCAGGCAACAAATTGTCACTAATCGATCAAAGGTAAAACAGACGGAAAACCAGCCAGAACAGTCAATAGCTGCATAAAGCAGGACGGAGTGGATATGACATACGGGGCTGAACTTCAGGAATCGAAAGTATTCATCAAAAACAGGAGAAATGTGTCTCAATATCAGGACCAGGATAACAACCAGTAGATCTGCCACTGACATGGCCACCAGGTAACAAACACATTTGAACAGACCACAGATTTTGCACTTCAGGATCACAATTGTAATTAAGTTCACTGTAAGGAAGGGGCGAAATGAACGATATTATATCAGGCTGGGCAAAAAATGATCAGTTTTATGTAGCTGTTAACATTTTCAAATGTTTTACTGCATCCTGTGATGCATTAAAACAAATTAGATGGACATGAGAGAACAAGCAAGATGGTCTGTGGTACATAAAAAGGAAGCTGATATTAGATAAGGATCACTGTAGTTGAGGACGGTCATAGTTATGGAGGACTGCGACATAATTGTGGACACAAATGTGAATTGGGATTGAAGGATCAATGGGAGGACTCAGGGGTGGTTTGTTGAAGTGATCTGGATCTGTGGTGACTGGGAAAAACCAGAGTTACCGGCTGAATTATGGACAGTGGAGGGAAGCAATATACTTACACCTTTTCCGTCTTCTTTTATGATGTACACAGTAACAAGCTCTCACAAAATTGCTTCTTTCTCTCAAACACAAACACAGAAACACATACACAATTCTCAACCACAATTTGGGACAGAAGCCAAAGGCTGGCATAGCCAGCGATGCCTACTTATCACAAAATGTATCAAACACAAAAACACAAAGAAAAACACGCACACACTCACATGCACAAAGCAGAAGCCGAGACACACACTGACGCTGACAGTAAACACACACATTCACAAACAAATGGGCACTTGAACAGAGAAACGCCCCAAAACACACACACACACACACACACACAGACACAAGGACACACATAATCCCATTTACATAAAGACTGCCCCACTCACATTACAGGCAGACACACAATCAGATACGCACACAAACACAAAAAGGCATACAAACGCACACTCACACAAACTCACAATCAAACATCCATGCGCAGGCATTCTTGCACACACAAACACACCGAGACAAACAAACCCAAGCACTCACACACGGACACCTACATAATACCCACACATTTGTACGCAAATATGCACATGGATGCACAAACGTACGTAAGCATACACGCACATGCATACACACAATCACACAGGCAAATACAATCACACACAGGCAAGTATTCATGCATAAACTCTCCCGCACACACACAAACGCACACACACTTAGACACACAGGCTCACATATTCAGACACTCTCAATCAACCTACAATGTACACTCTCTCACAGGCACAGATACATTGGCACCTAAAGGAGACTCTCAAACCCACACAGTGGAACAATCATGCAAACAATCTCTTACATGGTTACATGCACTGACACCCATATCACACTTACACACACACTTTATCTCTCTCTCTCACACACACACACACACACACACACACACACACAAAGAAATGAGTAAATATGTCATTTGAAGGGCAAACAATGATTGGAAATAAATGCTAGCCTAGCAAAAAAGCTCATATACCGTAAAAATTAATTTAAAAAACAAAAGGTTAAGTTGTGTTTCACTTTCACTTTTGACATTCCCTGCATTTGTAATGGCAGTTTAACATCATGGAGCTTAATAAAACAAACAAGTGGGGGAAAATAGGGCTTTTGCCTAACAAAAGGGATCCAGAACAGCAGCCCCACCCCCGTCGCCCTCATCCAGCGCCTTGCCTAACGAATTCCCTGCAGACACAGCAGGACTCCAAAGAGACTGTAGTAAAGGGACAGAGAGCAGGTTACATGGTGAAGAACTAGGTCCCTGACTCAAGTGTCGTGGAGCATGAAAAAAATCCTAAAAAGACGTTCTAGCTAAACCAAGGACAGGAACCTGAGAAAATGTTCCATTAAGTGAGGATAAAAGTGAAGGGCAGAGTATGGCTCTGAGCGTCGAGTAGAAAGATTCAATCTGAACGAGGTAGAGGATTGAGGGTCCACTAAGTCGAAACCGACCGCTGAAGTTCGGTAAATCTTTGCTATGGCCACTTGAAGCAGTGGGACTTTTGAAGGCTGAGTCGGTGAGAGAGATTGCATTGACGACAGCTTGAATGAAGTTGGTGACCTAGGAGAAAATTACATCAGAAGGAGAGTTCGAAACCTGGAGGTGGATCATTTTGGAAGGCGTCTGAGAGAAAGCCTTGATTTCGGAAAGGATTCCAAAGCGCGAACACGGAGAGTGGAGATTGGGCACCCCTCTGTCAGAGACAGAATTCATTTAGGCTGGTTGGTTCATGCTGTTGCAAGCGCCTTGGGAGAGTTGATGAGAAACCCATAGCATGTGAAAAGGGTAACATCTGTGACGTGGTTTCAGAACGTGGTGTGACTGACAACAGGCTCTCTTTTTGTTCACATGCACCTTCTATGAAAAGCGAGTATAGGATAGCTTTTGTAACTACTGATATCCTTGTCAGACTTTACATACCTGTAAAGATATTTGTGTGGTGGAGGAATGTTGTGATATAGATAATCATTTTTTGCTTAGTAAACATTTCTTTGTTTTGTATGCACATACAAATACAAACACACAACAAACTCTCACAAACACGTTCTCCAACTCTCTGACACACACACACACAAACTGTACACAGGAGCAGAAACACACACACACATGCACACACATGCACAAAACATCACCAACTCTCTCTCACACATATTCTCAGAAACACACATGTACATAGACTTACATAAACACACAAGCATAAAAACACAGAGAAAAACAGACAAACACGTACACATCACAAAATCAAAGTATCACAGTGCAGAATAGGACCTTTGGCCCATCGATTCTGCACCAACAAGTGAGAAACACCTGACCCACCTACCTGATCACATTTACCAGCACTTGGCCCATATCCTTGAATATTATGACGTGCCAAGTGCTCCTCCAGTTATTTCTTAATGGATGTGAGGCAACCCGCCTCCACCACCCACCCAGGCAGCGCATTCCAGACCGTCACCGCTCTCTGGGTAAAAAGGTTGTTCCTCACATCCCTCCTAAACCTCTTGCATCTCAACATGAACGTATGTTTCCTTGTGACTCACTCTTCAATAAGGGGAAGGGTTGCTCCCTATCCACCCTGCCCATGCTTCCCATAATCGTGTACACCTCGATCAGGTCGACCCTCAGTCTTCTCTGCTCCAATGAAAACAACTCAAGTCTATCCAACCTCTCTTCATAACTCAAATGCCTCATTCCTGGCAAGATCCTGATGAATTCCCTCTCCACCCATTCCAGCAGAAGCACATCCTTGTTATAGTGTGGCGGCCAGAGCTGCACACATTGCTCCAGTTGTGGCCTCACTAAGCTTCTACACAACTCTAACATGACCTTGCTAATTTTGTAATCTATGCCTCAATTAATAAAGGCAATGGTCCCGTATTCCCTTTCACCACCCCACTAACATGCCCCTCTGCCTTCCGAGATCTTTGGACACACATACCAAATTCCCTCTGTTCCGCAGAAGTACCTAGTGTCATGTGATTCATTGATTGCGTCCTTGTCAGATGAACACACGGAAATGCGCACACACGTGCCCAAAAAATCTCACGCACACACACAAGCACTGTGAAACTCAAACAAAGAAACAGAGACACATTAAAAATACACGCAAAATTATAAACACACAAAGACATGGACATGCAAACACTCACACAGAAAACACACACCAACAACGATCTTCACACTTAGAAGCACGAGTGTATTGACGTGCACGCAAAGACAGCAGGACACATAGGTCCAGACACTTATCGAGGAAAATCAGAGATGGGAAATAACTGCTAGCCAAGTCAGTAAAGACTACTTCTCCAGAAATTAATTTAAAAGACTCTCACGTAGAGACATACACAAAGAAACAACGAGATACGCACAAGCACACAAGCAGAGAGGAAATCACAAAGGGCACACACACACATAAACATAAACACAAGCGCATTAACAAGCACACAAGTATTTGCACATACACACACTTGCACCTGCAAAGAACACACAGATATACACTCACACACACACACACACACATACACACACACACACACAGATACACACACACTCACACACACACACACACACAGAGAAACAAATGCACATATACTAGCAAACAAGAGCGTATAGACATGCACATGCACACAGGAGGAATCAAGGATACTCATATTTAACAGGGGAAATCAGAGATGGGAAATAATTACTGGCAAAGCCGGCGAAGACCTCACCCCATTAAAATGAATGTAACAGTCTCTCACTTTGACACACAAACACACATCCACACACACAAACACACACGAGCGCAAAAAGGCAAAAACAAAGCGAAACACATGCACTCTCTCTGTATCTCTCTCTATACACACATGCATTCACATGCAAGCACTCAGTCAAAAACATGCTACATACATATACTCTCACCAAAAAACTCACATGCACACAAATAAAAGAATGCACACTGAAACTTTCTCTGTATTTCACTCTCTCTCTCTCACACAAACACACAAAAACACACATGCACACACACAAATTCAAGCACTGATAAAAAACACAAACATGCACGCACACACTCACTGACATGTATTGAAACACACATTCATGCAGACAGTCACTCGCATAAACATACACAGAAAAGCACATAACTGCGCGTGCACACACACGTGCTCATTCACGCAAATATTAATTCACACATAGAGGTACACACACAGACACACTTGAATATAGGAATCAATATGCATATCTGCATACAGTCACTCTCGAAGTCATGCACAATCACACAAATCCGCACACTCACATGATCACACATGTACACACAGAAACATGCGCATACCGGAGATACACACACATTGCCATTGAGTCACTGCCTCTCTTTTTTCGATGACATACTCTGACAAACACACAAACAGAAACATTTACACCCAGAAAAACGCACACACACTTACCGATGCACAAACTCGCTCTCTCTCTGTCTCTCTCTCTCTCTTTCTCCCAGTCTCTCTCTCACACACACACACACAGCCTCAGTGCAGGAGGACATGGCAGGAGCAGCACCAATCATAGACTAAAATGGGGTGCCTTCCTTTTGAAGCTATTACACAAGACTACCCGAACGCTAAACAGCATAAGCTGCAAATGATAGACAGGGTTAAGCAAACGCATAACCAAAAAATCAGATCAAAGCTCTGCAATCCCACCATATGCAGACGTGAATGCTGGTGGACAATCACACAACTGACTGGCGAAGGAAGCTCCACAAATGTCCCCAACCATATAGGAGCCCAGCACAGCAATGCAAAGGATAAGGCTGAAACGTTCACAGCAATCTACACCCAGAAGTGTTGAGTGGGTGATCCATATCACCGTCCTTCGGAGGCCACATGAATCACATATGTCAGTCTTCAGCCAATTTGATTCGCTCCATGTGCAATGAAGAAACGGCTGAAGGAACTGTACAATGCAAAGGCTATGGGCGCTGACAATATCCCGGCAATAATACTGAAGACTTGTGCCCTGCTTCTGCACTGCTATTAAAGTTGCTGCAGTACAGTAACAACACTAGCATTTACCTGGCTATGTGTAAAATTTCCCGGGCATGTCCTGCACACAGAATGAAGGACAAATTTAACCCGGCCAATTCCCACCCTATCAGCCTACTCTCTATCACCAGGAAAGTAATAGAATGGATCATCATCGGTGCGAAAAAAAACAGCACCTGCTTAGCAATAACCAGCTGGTGTCACGTGCTAGCGAGATCAGAAATAGGAGAAAAGTGCTGATGACTACGTGGTTTAATGGTTCGTGCAGGAAGGAGGTGTTTAGATTGCTGGATCACTGGGTCCATTTCTGGGGAAGGTAGCATCTGTACAAGCGGGCAGTCTACACCTGAACCTTAGCGGGACTAACCTCCTTGCCTGCGGGTTTGCTAGTGCTGTTGGGAGGAGTTTAAACGAATTCAGCAGGGGGAGGGCCCACAGAATGTTAGCAGAATAGGGACACATCATAACACAGTAAAACAATTAAGTCAGAGGGAGTACATCTGCATTAAGCTTCAAGGGAGTAAGGCAAAGTTGATGGTCTCTACTATAATGCCAGGAGTATGTCAGGTAAAATTGATGAGTCAAGGTGAGGATTGACACATGGAATTGTGATATAGTAGCAATCACTGAGAGGTGGTTGCAGGAAGGGTAGGATTGGCAGCTCAACATTTCGGGATATATAATCTTCAGGCTAGTCAGTGGAGTGGGTAAAAGAGGAGGAGGCATTGCATAATAAGTTAGTCATTTACTGCAGTTAGGAGAGATGATATATTCAAGGGGCCATCGAATGAATCTTTGTGGGTAAAGCTTAAGAATAAAAAAAGTGGAAACCACGTTATTAGGCGTTTTATTGACACGCAGATAGTCAGCGGGAAATTGAGGAGAAAATATAGGCAGAATTTGTCGAGGTACGTAAAAACTATAACAATAGGGTAATTATATTAGGTGATTTTAACTTTCCCAACATTAACTGGGATAGACATAGCATTACAGCTTGGATGGAGTGGATCTCTTGAAATGTGTACAGGATAACATTTTAGTAGAGGGTCCAAAAAGGAACAGCGCAGTTCTGGACCTAATTCTGGGGAATGAAGCCAGACAGGTGGCTGAGATGGTGGTGGGCGAGCGTTTTAGTGGTAGTGACCACAACAGGTACAGTTTAAGTTTATTATGGACAAAGGCATCGACAGGTTGAAAGGAAACATGATTTGGATTTTCAGAGAGTGGATTTTAGTAAAATAAGGCAGGATCTAGCCAAGGTAGACTGGGATCAGTACCTTGTGGGGAAATGTCCAGATGAACAGTGTGTGTGTGTGGAGTGGGTTGGGGGGGGGGGGGGGGTGTTCAAAAAGGAAATTGCAATGGTAAAGGCTCAACACGTTCCCCAAGGCTTATAGGACGGAATAACAAGCCCAGAGAACCAAGGATGACCAGAGATATTCAAGTTACGATGAGAAGGAAAAGAGAGGCATTTAGCAGGTACAAGGGAAGCAAATCAGCAGAGGCATTAGTAGAGTTCAGCCAGCGCAAGGTAGAGCTTAAAAAAGCAACTAAGACGGCAAGGAGGGGATATGAGAATGCTCTGGCTGGTAAAAGTGGGGAGAATCCCAAGATATTCTATAAGATTATCAATGGGAAGAGGATAATGAGAGAAGGACTAGGACCGATATGAGATCAAGGGGGCAATGTATGGGTGGAGTCAGAGGAAATCTCTCGAGGGTTGAATGAATACTTCAAGTCCGTCTTCACCCATGAGAATCAGGATTAGTGCATCCAATTCAGGGAGAGAGACTGAAAGCTTATTAAGCAAATTGATATAGTGGGTAGAGATGTATTGGAGGCGTTGGCAGGCTTCAAAGTGAACAAATCTCCAGGTCTGGACGATTTGTGTCACAGTCTGCTGTGGGAGGCAAAGGAGAAGATCGCAGGAAAACCGGCCCGAATATTCCTCTCTGGCCACGGGGTGGTGCCAGATGACTCACGAACATCTCATGTGCTTCTGCTATTTACGAAGGGTGTAGAGACAAGCCAGGGAACTACAAGCCATTGAACCTCACGTCAATCATAGGGAAACTATTGGAGAAATTTCTCAAGGAGAGTATCTATCTCCACTTGGATAGGAGAGGTGTGATCAGGGATAGTCAGCATGGCTTTGTCAGAGGGACGTCATGACTAACAAATTTTATTGAAATTATTGAGGAGGTGACCAGGTGATTAGATGATGGTAGTGCAGTTCATGTAGATTATATGGATTTCAGCAAAGCCTTTGAAAAGTTTGCAAATGGTATACAGAGTAATTTGATAAGATGGATTCAAAATTGGTTTAGTTATAGGAGGTAGATGTTGATGACAGGAGGATGATTTAGTGACTCTATCTCTCTCTCTCTCTGTCTCTCCCTCTCTTTGACTGCCTCTGTCTCTGTCTCTATCTCTCCCTCTCTGTCACAATCTCTCCCTTTTTTCTCTGCTCTCCCCATTCTCTCTCTCTCTCTGTTTCTGTCTCTCTCCCTATTATCTGTCTATCTCTGTCACAATCTCCTGGCCAACTCTCTCTGTCTCTGTCGCTGTCTCTCTCTATCCATCATTCTCTCTATTAGTCTCTTTCTGTCTCTCTCTATCTCTCACTCTCTCTCACACTCACTCTCTCTCATACTCTCTCTCTCTTTCTCTCTTTCTCTCCCTGTCTCTCTCTGTCTCTCTGTCTCTCACACACACATGCACAACTCCCTCTCTCTCATGCTTTTTCTCTCACTCTCTCTCAAGCTTTCTCTCTCTCTCCCTCTCTCTTTCTCTCACACTCTCTTTCTCTCTCTGTCTCACACTCTCTCTGGCTCTCTCTCTCTCTCACTCTGTCTTTCTCTATCTCTCTGTCTGTCTGCCTTTGTCTCTCTCTCACTCTCTCTTTCTCTATCTCTCTGTCCGTCTCCCTTTGTCTCTCTCTACCTGTGTATCTTTCTCTTTATTTGTCTCTCGGTCTCTCCCTCTCATTCACAAATACTGTGTGTCTCTCACACAAGCTCTGTCACTCTCTGACTCTACCTCTCTGTTTCTCTTTCTGTCTGTTTCACTCGCTCTCTATCTCATACTATTTGTCTCCATCTATCTGTCACTCACTCTCTCCCTCTCTTTCTCTTTCTCTCTCGCTCATTCATTCTCTCTCCCTCATTCTGTCTTGCTAACTCTCCGTCTCTCCCTCTCTGTCTCTTTGCCTCACTCTGTCTGTCTCCGTCTCTCTCTCTGTCTCTCTCTCTCCTTCTATCTCTCATACACCCTCTCTCTCTATATGTGTCTCTCTCACACGTTCTCTCCCTCTCTGTCCCTTGCTCTGTCCCTCTCTCTGTCCATCTCACTCACACTCCTCTCCCGCTATCTGTCTCTATCAATTTTACTCACTATTTCTCTCTCTCTCTCTCTCCCTCTCTCTCTCTGTCTGTCTGTCTCTCTCTCACTCTGTCCCTCTTTCACTCTCTGTCTCTCTCTGTTCATTGTCTCTCTCTCTGTCTCTCTCCCGCACTCTCTCTAGCTCTCTCTGCCTCACTATGACTATGTCTCTCTCTCTCTCAGTCTCTCTGTCGGTCTATATCTCTCTTTTTCTCCATGTCCCACTCGCTCTCTCTGTCTCTCTGCCTTTCCGTCCATCTTTCAGTCTCTCTCTCTCCCTCTCTGTCTCTATCTGTGTCTCTCTCTTCTCTCCCTGTCTGTCTCTATGTCACTCTCTCTCTCTCCCTCACCCTGTCTGTCTCTCTCTTTCTGACTCTGTCTCTCCCTGCCTGTCTATCTAACTCACACAAACTCTCTCTTTCTCACCCTTTCACCCCCACGCTGTCTGTCGCTATCTCTCTCTCTCTCTCTCTCTCTCTCTCTCACTATGTCTATCTCCCTCACTCTGTCACTCTCCCTCACTGAACTCTCTCTCTCTCTCTGTCTCTCCATGTCTCTCTCTCACTGTCTCTCTCTCTCTTTCTCTCTACCTCTCCCGCTCCCTTTCTCAGTCTTTCTCTCTCTGACCGTCTCTTTCTCTTGCTCTCTCTGAATCTCCATCTCTCTATTCCTCTTTCCCGATCTCAGTCCCTCTCTCTCCTTCGCTCACACTGTATATCTCTCTCTCCGTCTATGTCTCTCCCGCTCTCTCTCCCTCCATCTCTCTTTGTTTCTCTCCCTCTCTCTCTCTATATATATATATATATATATATATATCTGTTTCTCTCTCTATCTCTCTTTCTCTCCCTGGCATTCTCTCTCCCCGTTTTGGTCTCTCTCTACGTCTCTATTACCCCTTCTCTCTCTCTCCATCTCTCTCTCTCTCTCTCTCTCACTCTCTGTCCCTCTCCATCTCTACCTCTCTCTCTTCTGTCTGTCTGTCTCTCTCTCTGTCTCTTTCTCTCTCTCTTTCTCTCTCTGTCTCTCTCTCTCTGCCTGTGTCTCTGACTCTCTCACTCTGAGTCTTCCTTTCTCTCTCTCTCTCTCTCCCCCTCTCTGTCTATTCAATTCCCCTTAACCCCCAATCCTGACTCTGAATTGACCTCCTTTCCCTTAAACATGACACATACCTCACTTCCTCTTTATGACCTCCCATCCTCTGACCCGGTTCTCTCTGCGAATTGTTTTCCAGTTTGGTTCCTGTCCAATCAACGTTTGTGATTGTGCTGATGGACACTCAGCCCGGACATTTTTTGGAGAGATCTTTTTCGGGTCCAAGTTATAGGAAATAAGTGAACACATTGGAGAGAGTGAAGAAGAGGTTTTCAAAAATTGTTCCAAGGATGAAAAATTTCAGCTATGAGGATACATTGGAAATGTTAGGGATGCTATTCTGGTAGAGAGGAAAGCCAAGAGGAGAATTGAGAGCTACTTCCAGATTTTTGAGGGAGCTCGACAGAGAAGATAGGGAAAAGCTATTCCTGCTCCTGAAGTGACCAAGAAAAAGAGGGCTCAGATCTAAAACGATTTTCAAAAGAAATAAAAGTGACTTGGAAAAAAAGAACACAAACTGTTTCACACGACAAATGATTCCGGCCTGGCATGCATTTCTTGGAAGGTGTGTGGAGTGAGCTTCAATTGATGCTTTCAATCGGGCATTAGTATATTATCTGTATGTAAACAATGCCTTTGTAAACATTTAAAAGGCAGGACAATGGAAGGTGATTAGCATGCTCTTTTAGACAAACAGTGTAGACAATATGGCCGGATGTCCTCCTTCTCTGTCCTTAAGATGTTGTTCTTCAGTGATAACTTAATGATTCACATTTTTACTCCCTTGGTGCCAGTCATGTGGGTGTGCTCGACGTACCTGTTGCTATTACACAGCGATACTACAGTGACTGGAGCATGGCTGGTGGGATAATGCTGGTATTGACCGGGGAGACTGCAGATGCCTTGCAGTGCACGATCCCGCAGCTCTGCATCTTCAGGGCTCAGGTTCGGACTGCAGCACCTCGACAAGGGCAGAAGCAGTCTTGGCTGGCTGATATATAACAGCAAAGACACTAATGGTGTGGTAATGAAGAGGAATCAAATGTTGTCATCCTGAGAGGGGACAGCAGATTTGCTCTCACTGGAGACACTGCCAATCCCATGGGCCAGATCCTCAGCAACAATTTCAATCTGCTGGAGTGTAGATTTCAGGACTGCTAAGAGAACCTGCCTGCCCCTTGCAGTAGTGAGACCCACAGCCATGATGAGGGCAGTCTGAGCCTGCAGGGCAGCATGCATGGGTTTCATTTTCGCAGTTGGAGATTCTAATGTGACACAGAGATGTTCGATGACTTCAGTATGTTGGAAAGGAAGGTGAGAAAATGTCCACCACACATTGTATCAGAACCGGGTCCCTTAGTGTTATCACGGGGTTAGTGACCACTCCCACAGGCCCCAGCAAAGTTCTCATCTGAGCTACGAGCTTCAGAACTATTTTGGAATCTCCCCGTCTAGTGAGCTGCCTCAGGAAACTACGTGAAATGGTGCTTACCAATCTACACCTCGTACAATCATCTGTCCATGGCTGTTTGGTTGATGTGACAACAGCAAAGACCTGTGAAGGCGAAGTCCTCACTTCTCATTGAGAATAGCCTCCATGGATTATCCTGGAAATATCACCTTGCTAGAACTGGGATAGATTTCGAACAGGTCAACCAAATCAACACTGGACAACACTATGGTGCTGTGGGCCATCAGCAACAGCAAACTTTTCATTGAACACAATCTGTAGCCTCAGGGCACGGCATATCCCCCACTCTACCATGACCACCTACTTTGGGGATCAATGCTTGTTGAATGAAAAGTGCAGAAGTGCATTCCAGGAGCAGCGCAACACTTAGATAAAAAAATGCGTCAACCTGGTGAAACTACATTTCAGAACTACCTGTGTGTCAAACAGCAAGCGATGGAATGAGCTAAGCAATTTTTTCAGCCAAATGGATTACATCAGAGATCTTCAGTTTTGCCACATCCAGTTGTCAATTGGGAAGCCTCTTCAAATATATCCATTTTCAATGATATCAAAGCTAACATGCCAATTCTAATCACAAGCCTTAAGCATCTACTACAACTGTGAACCAAAAGTGCTGAGTGAATGACAGGTATAGGAAGCGTTTGGTGGTCCTCAACATGCTTGATGCCATTCCTCAGTTAATACTATTCAATCCAAGCGACATCAAGACACGGACAATGGTACTGCATACTGCAACGTCCATGGGCCCTGACAATCTGGCAGCAATAGCTCTGAAGATGTATACTCCAGAACTTGCTTCGCCCGATCCAAGTTGAACCAGTACAGCTACAGCAGTGCCAAGTGCTCAGCAGCGTGGGAAATTTTGCTGAATAAGTACAGTACACAAAACACTGAAGTAACCCAACTCTCCCAATTGGAATACACTCCAACATAAGTAAAGCGGTGGAAGGAGTAATCAACAGTGCTAATAAACAGCACTGGTTTGCAATAAGCTGATGTCTAATGCTTAGTTTGTGTCCGGCAAATTCATTAAGCTCCTAAACATGGGCAAATAGCTGAAATCCAGAGGTGTGGTATGAGGGACTGCCTTTGACATCAAGGCCGAATTTCACCCAGTGTAACATCAAGGAGACTGAGCGAAACTCAAGTCAATGGGGATCAGAGAAGTTTGCTGTGATTGCTGGAGGTCAATCACATCGCCTCCAGAACACTGCTGAAGTAGTCCCTCTGGTTATTGTCTTAGGCCCACTCATCTTCAGCAGTTTCATCAATGACCTTCCCTCCATCATAAGGTTAGAAGGGGGAAAGTTCACTGATGATTCCACAATGTTCACCACCATTCGCAATCTGGGAGGTACTGAAACACGTCGTGGCTAAATGCAGGAACAGCTGAACAACATAAGGCTTGGGCTCCTCAACCCCCTCCTATGGCACCACCCCATGCCCATGCAAAAGATGCAACACCTGCCCCTTCACTTCCTCTCTCCTCACCGTCCAAGGACCCAAACACTCCTTTCAAGTGAAGCAGCATTTCACTTGCATTTCCCCCAACTTAGTCTACTGCATTCATTGCTCCCAATGTCGTTTCCTCTACATTGGAGAGACCAAACGTAAACTGGGCGACCGCTTTGCAGAACACCAGCGGTCTGTCTGCAAGAATAACCCAAACCTCCCTGTCACTTGTCATTTTAACACTCCACCCTGCTCTCTTGCCCACATGTCTGTCCTTGGCTTGCTGCATTGTTCCAGCGAACTGGAGGAACAACACCTCATCTTCCGAATAGGCAATTTACAGCCTTCTGGACTGAATATTGAATTCAGCAACTTTAGGTCTTGAGCTCCCTCCTCCATCCCCACCCCCTTTCTGTTTCCCCCTTCCTTTTGTTTTTTCCAATAACTTATATACATTTGTCTTTTCCCACCTATTTCCATTATTTTAAATATTTTTCCATCTTTTATGCTCCCCCCACCCCCACTAGAGCTATATCTGGAGTGCCCTACCATCCATTCTTAATTAGCACATTTTGTTTAGATAATATCACCAACTTTAACACCTATGTGTTCTTTTGTTCTGTTGTTTGTGACATCTTTTGATGATCTGCTTCTATCACTGCTTGTTTGTCCCTACAACCACACCAACCCCCTCCACTTCTCTCTCTCTCGCTCTCCTTCCTCCCAAACACTACCAAGCCCCCCCCCCCCCCACAACTCCCACACACACACACACACACACACACACACACACCTTAAACCAGTTCATATTTCACCCCTTTCTTGGACTCACTCAAGTTCTGTCAAAGGGTCATGAGGACTCAAAACGTCAACTCTTTTCTTCTCCGCCGATGCTGCCAGACCTGCTGAGTTTTTCCAGGTAATTCTGTTTTTGTTCTGGATTTCCAGCATCCTCAGTTTTTTTGTTTTTATATAAGGCTTGGGGACAAGTGGAAAGTAACATTTGCACTTCACAGGTTTCAGATATTAACTGCATTAAGTAGGAGACAATCTAACCATTGGCACTTGACTTCAAATGTGCATGTGTGTTAGAGAGGGACAAAGCCGTGTGCGCATCTGTGTATGTGATTGTTTGTGTTTGTGCACGTGTGTGAGAAAGAATGAAGTAGAGAGCAAGAGGAGCTTTATGAGCATGTTTTTCATTGTGAATTCCTGCAGAAGTTTCTGCTTGTAAGTGTGCATGTGTGTTTCTGTGCATGTGTGACAGAAAGTGTTTTTGACAGTTGGTGTGTGTGTGAGATGGTGTGCAAGTGCATGTTCGTGTTTTTTTGTGACTGAGAGAGTTTTTCAGTGAGTGTGTGTTTATTCATGTGTGTGCATTTACAGGTGCGCGTGACTGTGTGTTTCTGTGTGTGTTTCTGTTTGCGGGTGTGTGCTTTTGTGTTTGTCCTCGTGTCTGTGCATGCATGCGAGTATGTGCAAACGTGTGTGTGAATTCTTGAGTGTGTAACTTGCTTTGCCATTTGTGCGAGTGTCTGCAAGTATGTATGTGAATGTGTGTGCATACATGTTCGCTTGTTTGTCTGTTCGTGTCTGTTAGCATGTGTGCAAGTGTATGAGAGCGCGTGCATGCCTGTGTGCATGAGTGTGTGTGATTGTGTTTAAGTGTCGGTGTGTGTGTCTGTGTTTGTTTCTCTATCTGTGGTGGGTGTGAGTGTCCGCTTCTGCGTGCTTGTGTGTAAAAGAGAGCGAGAGTCTGTGAAATTACGTGAGTGGATTTGTGAGTGGTAGCTTTAACAAACAGGCGACAGGATTCTCAGGTATGGGAAACAATCGGTTATTCGAGTAATTACAAGGAGAGGACCATCTCAATGCAACTTGAGATAGAACTCTGCTAATTTACAAGTGTGCAGCATTTTTAAACATTATTGGTCACGTACAAGAACAGTTTCCATATTCCGATCTCATGAACATATAGATTTACATTAAACAGACATCTCTGGTAACAGGTGCATGCATCGTATGTCCCTATTTAAACCCAGGAAGAGAACTTCACTTCTGCCAAAACTAGGAACATCTGCTATTTCCCTGTAAACTGGCTCAATATTAGTTTTTATTTTGCAACGTTAGTATCCTTTCTGAATCCCAGGACACCTAATTGATCATATTGGCATTTCTCCAAGTCCAGCCTGGTTCCCAGGACATTGCTGCGGATCACAGTCCCTTAGGGGTTAGCAGGTTCATGTGGTGTTTTGTAACTGTTTATGTACTTGCAGGCACTGGCTGCTTGGAGATTCCAATAGCAACATTCACTTGCAAGAAATCCTTACTTTACCTCGAAATGTCCGGTTAGCTGGGTCCCGTTTTGGCCCTTACCTCTCTTAAGGGGTGACAACTTCAGTGGTGCTGTCCGCCACTTTCTGTCCAGCCATCCACTGATACTGCTCAGTTACCCAGCTTTGGCACGAAAACAAAACAATTTCTCCCCCATACCAGGTGTTT
Organism: Carcharodon carcharias; assembly: GCF_017639515.1. NCBI lineage: Eukaryota > Metazoa > Chordata > Chondrichthyes > Lamniformes > Lamnidae > Carcharodon > Carcharodon carcharias. The sequence goes on from NC_054488.1 coordinate 68,969,776, forward strand.
CAGCTTGATCCGATCTGACTCTCCCTTCCAAGTTCTGTATAATCTGCTGATCCCTGGCCTCCTGCCTTAGCCCAAGAAGCTGTTCACGCAACTCTTGGAGGAAATATGTTACTCTCTCATTGGTCCCACTCCCTCACGGCCAGGTAAGACGTCTCCTGGAAACCTAATCACTCTTCCCATCATCAAATCATATGGAGTATCACCGTTGTTCTGTTGGGTCTCGCCCAAAATCGAATAAGAATATAGAGTAATAACTCTACTCATCCTCCCCCTGTATCTTGAATAACCATTTCCAATGCTTGCTTTAGGGTCCAATTCGTTCGATCAACCATGGCTGAGCTCTGTATATATTAAGGGACATGGAACTTATTTTCAATTTCTAGCCACCTACCTAATTCCTTGAGTCCGCGCCACGTACAAAACATACCTTGGACCATATCCATCTGCAAGGGTATTCCCCAGTGTGGAATCACTTCTTCTAACATTACCTGGGCCACAGTTGTGGCGGAGCAATCGTGTGTGACCAAAGACTCCAACTGCCTTGCGAACTGATCAATAGTAACCAAGCAGTAGGTTTTCCCTCGGCTCGGCGTCAGTGGTCATACACATTGTATTTGTATCTGTTCCCCGGGACTACTCAGCCGTGTTTGCTGTGCCCATGTGAATTTTTATCAGCCCACCTGAGTTATGTTGGGCGCAAATTAAACGCTGCTTCCAATATTTAGCAACATCCCTTCCCAAACCCCTCCACCACCAGCATCTGCCCATCTGTCCTAATTTGGCTTCCGTTCCATGAAAAGATTTCCCATGGTATATTCTCTTAAGGCTCTGTTGGATACACTGTGGTGCTACTACCTTCCTGTTTTTGCACTGCATTCAATCCGTGCATTCAATTGCGCCTTGCCCCTTCCACTGTTCTGGCTCCTCTGTCTTAGCATCTCATTGCAAATCCATTATATTCACCAGCTCTAACCCAGCCACAGTTACCGACAAAGGATACTCTGGGGTGATTGTTGTGGTGGAGGATGTAGAAGGATGGACATTGGGAAGGTGTAAATGGACAAGTAATTTATCAGGTCAAGTAGCAGAGCTACTGGCACTGAAAAAGGCTTAGCATATAACGGAGGGAAAAATGGTTAATATTTATATGGACAGTAGACACGGCTTTGGGGTAGTGCATGATTATATGGTTCTCTGCAGCCACATGGGTTATGTCATGTCAGGAGCAGGACAACAAGGTCATCATGAGTCGCTTTGACTGGGTGCTGGTTGCCCTGTTCAACGGGGTCCGCTACCTTCTGATGGGCTTCAACTTTTATTACTGCTGCTTCTAGGAGTAGGTTAGAAGCTTCTACTATGTCTCTAACTATCTCCTATTGTTGCACTTGACCTGCTCCCATGGTGCCATAACCACTGTGGCTCCATACAACCATATAAATATGTACTACCTCAAAGGCGTACCTACTGTCCATATAAATATTAACCTACTTTTCCTTGCGCTATATGCAAAGCCTTTTTCAGTGCCACTAACTCTGCTGCTTGACCTGATAAGTTACCTGTCAGTTTCCCCCTACCCAAGGTCCATCCTTCCACATCCACAACCACCAACCCACTGCATGAGATACCATCGAGTATGTAAGGGGCCCGCCCATGAGCAGGGACATATTCTCATCTTCTAACTCATTTTCCCTCAGTGTCTTTGGGTTCTCCTCATTTATCTTCCAAGAACAATCATGCTCGAATTCAATAACATGTTCCTTCCCTTCTGCAGCAAAGCTTCTGCTGTGTTGGTCCCTGGAATGCGTACTACTACTACTGGTAAATCTCGCGGGAGAATCATAGCTTCCCAAGACGCTAGGCTAATTTCTGAAATGGTATTTCTTGCTCACAATATCAGTTGCCCAGTCATTACTATTGGTTCACAGGATCTCACAGCACAGTATGCACAGTCAATTGCTGCTACTCAAAGAAGAATCCCTCCAACTACAGGTTACTGCTTCATTGAAAAGTACCTTGCAGTTTTCATCTGACCCCCTTGGTCTTGGGTCAGCACCGCACTAGGAAATGCTCTCACTCTGGATATAGAGGAAAGAAAAACTTTGCCCATACAGGGAACCCTGAGGCTGGCGCTCGAGTGAGCACCCGTTTTAGCATGTTTGACATCCCATTCTAAAAAATTATGCAACGCTTTCCCAACTTTCATCATATCCCTGCATGGGCACTGCTTACTTAGACAAATCCTCCAAGGAGATCCTAAAGTAAGTAAGCAACCACGAGATTTGCCTAAACCCTCTGCTGGTCTCTGCGTTATTTCTATAGTTTGCTTCCTACTACAGGGTATATCTCGTTTGCCTTGCGATATCAAATATCCCAAGCACTGCACCTCCCATTTTCCCAGCAGAGCTTTACTAACCATGACATTGAACCAGGCTGAGAAATGCAATATGTGTAACAGTGCCGCTATGTGACCCTTTGACTTTTCTGAGGCAATCGGATGATCATCCACATATTGAATCCCTATGGTGCTCTCATCAAGCTCTCCGCGACTCAACGTATTGCACATCACCCGGTTAAAAATAGCTGACTTTTGTGGAAGCCCTTTACAAGCGTGACCAAGTATATTGCCCGTGCCCTATCGTGAAGGCAAATTTATTCTGGGATTTCTCAACCAACGATATTGCACAAACCCATTAGCTATATCTGGGACCAAAAATATTATGTGGCTTGATCCTAGGTTATTGAATATGGTGTCAGGGATTTCTGCTACTGGGGGTTCCCTGGGTGTTACCTTATTTACAGCTGTACTGTCAGTTGGCAGTCTATACGATGCGTCCTGTTTCTGAGCAGGCCAAAAGGGTAACTAATGGTGGACTGGGCCCTCCTCACTACCTCATCCTGCTCTGGGCTGCGTATGATTACCCACACTGCATCCTGTGTCCCGATTTAATTTGATATTGTTTCCTCAGATGGTATTCTTGCCCTGGAACATGTATTAGGGATCATTTTAATCCAACCATAATTAAACTGTCGCAGCTTGCCGATACAGGATGACCCATTGCCAATGTTGCTTCCACTGTTCTAGATTTAGCTCATTCAATGCGGCCACACTGCATAGAAGAATTGGTGTTCCATTCTTCTTAAGTGGACATTGAATAATAATCTCAGCCTCCTGTAGGCTAATATTCCTCCTAATCTTTTTAGAATATCCATTCCCATAAAGTTATCTTCATTAGTTTGTCCAAACCAAATCCGAATAGGGGCAAACTACACCTCCCCCCCTGCCCTATTTCCATGGCATTGACCAAACTTTGCCTCGCCCGCATATGTACCTCTATTAGTTTCTGTAATTATGACAGTAACACACGTAGTTGGTAGGCTCCAGTCCGTAAATGAAATGGAAGCCCCTGTGTCTATTAACTTTCTGCACTGCCAGCCCTCGAACTGCGTTTAAACAAATATCCTTGGGTCCCCTGCCCTGAACATCCAGAGGGCCATTGCAACCAATGCATCGCTTGGAAACGCTCCAAACAGCCTTTGAGCTGCGTCCACTCTCAGCAGCTGTTGACTTAAGTCAGCCACAGCCCAATGGGGCCACTATACATCGGTGGGCCACCAGCTCCGTAGCCCAACACATAATTTCCATGTGGTTCCTTCCTACTGAGTGGCACATTCTGATGACCTTTGATGTTCGGGTCCAACCGCGTCCCGCAGCATTTTCAGGGAGATCTCATCATTCTGCAGGGGATGCGATTGCTTGAAAAATGTACACCCGTATCCCGCTTCAATTCTGTGTAGTCCATTAAGGACTCACACTTCATCTGTACTACTGGTGTTATACATACACGGTACACCTCTCCCTCCCCCATTGCTACCCTAACGGCCTCCTCAAAATCCTTGATAGATTTGAATGAGCTGCCCCCTCAGCTCCCTGACCATCAGGGAATATAATCATATCCATCTCAATCTCTCCTCATATTCTAATCTCACCATGGCAGGAATCAGTCTGGAAAACTTTCCTGGACTCCTTCTATAGAAATAACATCCTTTCTTTGGTAAGGACACCAAAGTTGCCCACAATATTTCCGGTGTTGTCTCACAAACGCTGTCTACCATTGCATCAAGACATCCCTGCTCGTGTACTCTAATTCTCTTCCTTTTAAGGGCAAAGAATGAGGGGGGACCGCATAGAGAAATATAAAATTCCAACAGGACTAGGCAGTGAAGATTCAGGAAGGATGTTGACGATGGTGGGAGTCCAGAAACAGGGGACACAGTCTGAGGATATGGGGCTGGCCATTTAGGACTGAGATAAGGGGAAATGTATTCAGCCAGTTATCCGTGAGCATGTGGGATTCATTACCATAGAAAGAATTGAGTCAAAAATATTGTATGTTTGCAAAAGGAGTTTGACATAGCTCTTGTAGTGAAAAGGGCTCAAATGGTATGGGAAGAGAGCGGGAACAGGCTGTTGAGTTGCATCATCAGCCATGATTGTAATGAATGGCGTAGCATGCTCGAAGAGCGAAATGGCCTACTCCTGCTCCTATTTTCTATGTTTCAATGTGGATTCCCCGATTCCACAATAAAGTTCGAACGCACTTTGCTGTTTTCCTAACAGAATTATTTTCCAATTTTCCTATCTGTTTCTGAGCATATCACCCGCACGGCCCTGGCAACTTAATTACTTGTGTTATGTGAGGTACACGACGCTGTGCAGCTTCCCCTCTTCTTATTTCAATTATTTTCCCGCCAGCACGGCTCCGACTCCTCCTGTCTGAGAGCCTTCTTCCCAAGTAGGGCTTTGGCTGTTGTTATTTCAAACCGTAGCCCACCAGCACGACTCTGCCTCCTATCATCTGTAGTGATCTGGACTCCCTATTGGACTTTGGGACACCTAGCACGCCCCCGTGGCTCCACCTCATACCCTGGCGTCTCCTACCCCGGCGCTTCCCGTCCTGAATCCTCCTCCGGCTGCTTCTGCTACAGAACCAGTGTATTCTAGGGTAGGCTTATTGCACTAAATACAGGTGATTTATAGACGCAGGTGATTTATATTCATGCACTTTGCAGAGCTGTTCCAAGGATGTGACCCAAGTGTGCTACCAACTACACAAAAGGATTGTGGTAACATGGACAAATGGACCACAGGAGGCTCAGGTACAGGTTTCTACCATATAATCAAGAGAATGCAAGGAGAAATCCAGCTCAAGCAACTTGAGGTAGCACTCTGCTAAATTACAAGTGTTCAGCATATTTGCACAGTGTTACTCACGTACCAGAGCATTTTTTCAGATTCCAATCTCTTCACCATATAGTTTTGCATTAAACAGTTATCTCTGGTAACTGGCACATGCATCACACTTCCCTATTTTCCCCCAGGCAGTGACCTTCCCTTCTACCCAAACTAGGATCATCTTGTCCTCCATTATCAATTGATAACAGGCTCGATCTTAGTTGTTTTTCATCCTAAGTCTCCAGCCTGACTCCAAGGACACCTAATATATCTTATTTGCATTCACCTAAGTCCAACCAGGCTCTCAGGTCCTTGCTGATTCTCACAAGCCCCGAGCGTGGAGAAAGGTTCATATGGTGGTTTTAACTGTTTATGTGCATGTTGTCACTGGCTGTTTGGAAATTCAAGCAGTATCTTTCCTTACACGTAATCTTAAATTCTGTCCTAACATCTGTTGGAAGCCCAAGTGTAGTCAAACATACAGAGGTGCAACGTGAGGATATATAGTGTCTCCTCACTGACTGTCGCCATCAAATTCAACAAATCTATCATCTATCATTGCCTCCCAAGTGTGCCTCCCTTTTCTGGCCAGTGTGATGTCTATATCCCTGTCATCACTGTCTTCCAGGGCCTCCCCACTTTCATTCACATTGACCTCATCCTCATTGCAGGAGCCCTTATCACCTCCTCCTCAGCCAGCTCCTCTCTCTGATTCAGACAATGTTGTAAAGGGCGCAGCAGGTGATGTCAATGCATGCTGCCCCCTTTGGACTATATTGCAGGGCTCCGTCAGTCCGGCCCAGGCACTGGAAGCTCATCATCTTCCGTCTCGATGGTCCACACCATTGAGTTTGCGAGTAGTAGCTGGAGTATCTTTCTAGCATTAGCTGCAGAATTCTGAGTCTACCACATGTCTGTCATCAGCCACATGCTGTGTGGGGAGCCCCTGCCACTCAAGGGACATCCATGCAGACTCTGTGAAGCCTGGAAGTCACCAGTGACCATTGACTGACTGTGAAGTTTCTGGAAAACGTGCATAGGCCTGCAGAATCTGTGGGTGGTGTCACGTGCCTACTGAACAGTTGACCATGTGCTGCTATGGAGATCTCATTAACATGTCAGTGCTGTCGATCTCACCTTGCATCTGCAGTAAACCTGAGGTCCAGATAAAATCATGTGTCTGACATCTAGGCTGACCTGAACGCAGTTGAAAAGCCCTATGTTGCATGCCGTTGCGACTATACCATCCATAACCTCATGAATGCATCTGTGAGTGGAGGCTCGCCATGTCCCACAGATGTCACAATGGATCCCTGCACGGAGGCACTGACCTAAGAATTGAACCCCGTGACTGCGTTTGCAACAAAGGGAATTGGCTGTTCTCCATGTTCCCATGGTGCCAAAAGTCTGTGCACGTGTCATATGTGACCGAACATCTCCCTACATAAGCATCACCTTGGCCACACAGGCTGTCCATAATATTGCAAAACATAGAACCTGGGCCTCACGAGGCATTGAGCAGTGATGGGCTATCTGTGACACTTCAGCAGCTTGTGTAGACATCCCAGTGACCTTCTTCCTATAGTGCTACTCCTCTCTCTGCACAACCATGCGCCTCCACCGCTCGTCTCTCTGCCATTTTCGCTCTCTGCAAGGAAGGAATATGTACAGGCCATTCACAAGGCTCCATTCTCCTGAAGTACACACCTTACAGGTTGATAAACGTAGACACATGACGTTACTTGTGTGTTTTAAGAAATACTGTCTTTGTTAATTGTAAAGGCCCCTTAATGCATCCTGGACGGAGCTGTCCACCGTTGGATGGCGAGAGATTATTGTGCTCCATGGCTGCCGAAAATATTAAATTTCTCTGCCCAATGCAACTGACTGATTGGCTGCAAGGTCGCCCATTGTAATATGTGATGTCGTCTCAGCTCAGGCGCAGTCACAATCCTACCTTTCACTTTAAAGCTGCACCATGAGCTTGAACCATTGCAGAGACTGGTCCAAACCAGGATGAGGACATTACCAGGGGCTGTGTGTGCCTCTACCCATGATTGCATCATGGCCAGATTTAGCAAAGATGTTGTACAATATGCCGAGTCATTCAACTGTTCTGCAGTACACTGAAACGCTCAATGGTCTGCAGCCGGCCAACGAGGTGTGAACAGTTTTGGAGCAAGTTCATGCCTGTGCGTTTCTTGAGTAGGTAGATAATTATAGGCTGGGCTCCAGGCATCTCAATATGGCTGTGTCAGAGCTGTCTGAGCTGCAGATGACTGGAAATTTTACACAATGTTTCCCCAAGGTGTGGACACTTCCCACCCGCACCATCTCCGCAGGTTTTTGAGCATGAGCATCAACTGCAAAGCATTCTTACCCCTTCCCCCTCCAACTCGCCTCCACCACAAGCAAAGTCCTCTTACCCGCACCCTGGTAACACACCTGAACTTTAAAGTCCAAAAGGAGACCCTCGAGAGCTCTGTGGACCTTCACTGTTCTCTCACCTCTGAGTTCACCTCGAAATGCAGGCAATATAGCAGACAGCCTGTTCATGCTGTTGTGCTGAGGAACACATATGTGCACAATTTGTGGAGGTGAGTAAAGTCAATAACAATAGGGTAATTATATTATGTGATTTGAACTTTCCCAACATTATTTGGGATAGATATAGTGTTAAGGGATTGGATGGCGTCGATCTCTTCAAATGTGTACAGGAGAAATTTTTAGGTCAATATGTTCAGGGTCCAAAAAGGGACAGTGCACTCTTGCAACTAAATCTGTGGAATGAAGCCAGACAGGTGGCTGATTTCGTGGTGGGCGTGTATTTCAGTGATAGCGGCCACAAGATGGGATAATTTCAGTTTTTAAGCTCAATGAACTGGACAAGTTGAAACAAAATGTCTTGGATTTGAGGATAGTTCATTTCAGTAAACTAAGGCAGGATCTCTCCAAGGTAGACTAGGACCAGTTGCATGTGAGGAAATCTTCAGAGGAACAGAGGGCAGTGTTTAAAATCAAAATGGGGAGGGCACAGGTTCGACATGTTCCCTTTACAGTGATAGGAAAGAGTAACAAGCCCAGAGAACCATGGATGGCCAGAGATGATCAGGTTTCGATCAGAAGTAAAATAGAGGCTTTTAGCAGGTACAAGGGAAGCAAATGAGCAGAGGCATTAGTGGAGCACGAAAAGTTCAAGGTGGAGCTTTAGAAAACAATTAGGAGAGCCAAGACTGGATAAGATAATACTCTAGTTGATAACAGAAGGGGAATCCCAGGATATTCTACAAGTATATCAGCGGGAAGAGGATAATCGAGGAAAGAGTAGGGCCCATCAGGGACCAAGGGTCAATATATGGGTGAACTCAGAGGACAGCACAAGTGTGTTGAATGAGTACTTCCCGACCATCTTCAACGAAGACAATGAGGATGAAGTTCTCAAACTCGGGGAGAGAGACTGCGAGTTTTGCAAGCAAATTAATAAAGGGAGTGACAAGTTATTGGAGTTATTGGTAGGGTTAAAAGTGTACAAATCTCCAGGTCCGGATGATTAGTGTCCCAGACTGCTGAGGGAGGCATGTTAGGAGATCGCAAGGGCTCTGACTCGAATTTTAATTTCCTCTCTGCCCACCAGGGAGGTGCCAGAGTACTGAAAAAGAGCTAATGTGGTTCCGCTATTTAAGAAGTTTTGTAGAGGTAAGCCAGGGAACTATAGGCCAGTGAGTCTGTGGTAGAGAAACTATTGTTGAAAGTTCTGAAGGGGAGTATCCATCTCCACTTGGAGGAGCAATATTTGATCAGGAATAGTCAGCATGTCTTTGTCAGAGGTATGTCATGCCTAACAAATTGATTGATTTTTTTGAGGCGGTAATCAGGTGTTTAAATGAGAGGTGAGCAGTTGACGTATTTATATGGATTTCAGCAAAGTCTTTGACAAGGACCCACATGGGAGATTTATACAGAAGTCAAAGGCACATGGGTACAGGGCAATTTGATGAGGTGGATTCAAAATAGACTCAGTTGTATGAGGCAGAGGGTGATGACAGATGCATGAGTTAGTGACTGTAAGCCAATAGCCAGTGGCGTACAACAGGGGTCTCTGCTTGGTCCCCTATTATTAGTAAATGAGATAAACGACATGGATGACTATGTGGGGTTAGGATTAGTAAGTTCATGGAAGACACATGGATTGGCTGGGTGGTTAACAGTGTGGGTAAGTTTCTTGGGCTACACACATTTCTAGAAGGGATGGTCAAATGGGCGGATGGAACTTAACCCTAAGTAGTGTGAGATGATACACTTTGGAAGGAGTAATTTTACAAAGAAATATTCAATGAATGGCATGACACTACGAAGTTCAGAGGTACAAGGTGAGCTTTGCGTGTGTGTCCATAGATCTCTGAAAGCAGAGTGGCATGTTAGTGGGGTGGTGAAAATGGCATATCAGACACTTGCCTTATCAATCGAGGAGTAGATTACAATAGTAGGGAGGTGATGTTGGAGTTGTATAGAACCTTGGTGAGGTCACAGCTGGAGTACTGTGTGCAGTCCTGTTCGGCACATTATAGGAAGGGTGTGATTGCATTGGAGAAGGTGCAGAGGAGATTTACTAGGATGTTGCCTGGGATGAAATATTTATGTTATGAAGTGAGGCTGGATATACTTGGTGTTTTTTTTTTTTGGATCAGTGAAGTCTGAGGGGCTTCCTGATCGAGGTGTACAATATTTTGAGGGGCGTGGACAGTTTGGATAGGGAGCAGTTTTTCTTCTTAGTTGAATGGTCAGTCACAAGGGGCCTTAAGTTCAAAGTAAGGGGCATGAGGTTTTGGGGGGATGTGAGGAAAAACATATATATGCAGAGGGTGGTGACAGTCTGTTATGCACTGCCAGGGGGTTTGGAGGAAGCGAGTTGTCTCACATACTTTAAAACGTACCTGGATTAGAACTTGGCACGTGATAACTTTCAAGGCTATGGGCCAAGTGTCGACAAATAGAATTAGCCAGGTAGGTCAGTTGTTTCTCATCTTTGTGCAGTCGGTGTTGGTGCAGACTCGATGGGACGAAGGGCTCCTTCTGCACAGTGATTCTGTGATTCTTTGAAATGCATAGGACATTATGAAGTATACAGATGATTCCTGTGGGCTGGGCTTATAATGGTGGGCAGGTCTTTCCAAAGTCTGAAGGAATCGGACAGAGTGCACCATCAAAACTGTCTTCTCAATGTCGTGAAACTAATTTTTGGCCTTCTCGCCATATTTTCTGCGCAGTCCACCGAACACGGCAGATTATAGCAGGCACAGAAAACTCCACACTCCACCAACCCCATTTGAAATTGTCCCACTTATTTACTGATGTCTCTCCTCATTCCTGCTACTAAATGTATCTTGCATCCGTCACTGAATTAGATTTCACTTCCTCTGTGTCTCTCCATTTTAGCAATCTGTATCACCTCTGCCGAAATTTATGCTCTCTTCCTCACTTTCCATCTCTACAAACTCCTCGTCATCTGGAAATTCTGATTGTAAGATAAACGTCAATGTTATATCTGAATGTAAAAAAAGAGGCAGCTTCCTAATTGTGACCACTGGAAAATATCACTTTAAACTTCCCTCCAGTCAGAAAAACATCTTTCACCACTTATCCATGATTTCTGTCTATTGGCCAATGACATGTCTACATTGTCACAGTCCCTTTAACCCATTGGCTTCAGTTATTGAAAAAAAAAATCCGTTAAATGAGATCCGGTCACGTTGTGAACAAAAACATTAGGTCAAACTCAATTCCCTCAAGAAGCCTCTTGTTACTGAGACAAGTAACTCCAGTTTATCAGATACGATTTTCCATTAAAATATCAGTGATTCTGGACATTTCTAAACACCCATTTATTACAATAAATAAAACATTTTTACTTGATTAGGATATCAAATAATTTCCTCCCCGATGTAGAAGTTTCCCCCAATGTATCACGGGGGTTCTTCTGGCTGACACGAAGTTCCAGGGTTCATCCCTCTCTCTATTTATAAACAGGGTGGAAATTCCACAACCCTCCAACCGGTGACACCACTCGCATTTCTAACGAAGATTGAAATATTATGGTGATAGCCTCCGCTACTTCCTGCATTAATTCCCTCAGTGACCTTCATTTACCACATTCATAGCCGGTTAACGCCCTAATTTGATATAAGATAAGCACAGGTATTGGGTTAACTGAACCACGTTGTTCAGTGCCTGTAATTAATATCAGTCTCTAAGTATCCTAATTGAGGATCTGGATTATTTCCCTCTTCTATTATTAAGGGATCCCATTCAATGTGTTATCCAATCGCGTGAGTGAGAGAATTATATCCGGCACAAACACTGATCAGTGGATGCAGCGAGAGGGAGTCGATGGATCAGAATATGAGAACTGGAGACTGCAATGTTCCAACAACGGATTGCAATCTGAGAACAATAGATTGGAATGTTATTTCTTGGTCTTTATTGTCTTTCACAAGTATGGATATATATAGCACCACGGATTGAAGATGCCGTTATGGTTATTCAAGCAGGTTACAATCCCATACTGGCAATTGTTGATTTCCCTTGAAGCTTCGTTATCCCTTTATCAATTATATGAAAAATTTTTAACTGTTTCACTTTTCTTGTCTTTTTTTTTTAATTTGGAAAGATTGATACCAATTTCTTCAGTTCCAATCAATTAGTCAAATCCCTATCCAATAGCTCCACTCCCCTCTCCGGCTAGTATTTCTGGCAGTTCACAACATCCATGCTACATTTAACCATGAGCTGCTATATAACCCCATACCTTCTACATCCCCAAACATTCCCGCTAACACCTCCATCATATAAAAACATGGGAAACAGCAGCAAGAGTTGGCCTTTCAGCACTTCCAGCCCGCTTCATCTTTCAATGGGGTCCTGACAGAACCTTTATTTCAAACACCATTTTTGCAGCGCAATCCAACTGATCCCTTATTGACTTTAATATATAGAAATCTATTGATCTCAGTCTTGAACATGCCGCACAGCCGAGCCTCCAAAGCCTTGTGGGGCAGACAATTCCAAATAATCACCATCCTCTGAGTTTAATTAAATCCTCCTTACCTCATTGCTAAATGGCCTGCCTCCTTTTCTGAAACTGAATCCCCTGGTTATTGAACACACAGCCAGGAGGGATATCCTTCCTACATCTACACTGTCGAGCCAGAGAATTAGCATCCAATTTATTTTACCTTTCCTCATAAGCTATTCTCTCCATCCCAGGAATTAGTTTCGTGAATATTTATTGCTCTCGCTCGATGACAAGTGTATCTTTCCTTAGATTCAGAAGCCAATTTGTGCACAATATTCCCGGTGCTATCTCTACAAGGTTCTATGTCATTGCAGTAAGAAATATTAACTTCTGCATTCAACTCCTGCTGTAATAAATGCCAACATGCCATGAGCCTTCTTCACTGCTTACAGTACCTGCATGTTGCATCCTAAACCCCAGTAATATTGATCACCTGCCAGTCTCTCACCATTTGAGAAATATTCTCCAATTCTGTTTCGACTACAAAAGTGGATAATCTCACATTTTGCAACCTTGTATTCTATCTGCATTTTTTTGCCAAATCGTTTAGCCTCTCCAAATCTACTTGAAGCGTGTTTGCCTCCTGCTCTCAAGTGACATTTCCACCAAATTTTAAGTCATCAGAAAAGTTGGGAATTATACTTCCGTATCATCAATATAGACTTTGAAAGGCTGGGGGACAAGCACGGACATTTGCGATACGCGCTAGTCACTGCCTGCACAGGTGACTTTGAACGTGTTATTTCTGCTCACTGCTTTCTGCATATTAACCAGTTCTCAAGTCTGTTCTGTATATTCACCTCAAACACAAGTTTTCTAATTGTATTTGCAAAACCGTGTGTGTGAAATTATGGAAGGCTTTCTAAAAATCTAAATGTGGTGCATCCCGCGATCCCATCCACACCCCCCCACCCCTACCCTCCACCCACCCCTGTCCTCAATATTTTCTGCTAGATATATCCTCACAAAAAAACTCCTACAACTTTGGCAAACATGATTAATCTTTCAGAAGTCTATATTGAGTCTCCCCAATCATATCATTTTCCAAGTGCCCTGTATAATGGACACTTTATAATGGACTTTAGCATTTTCCTTGCCACTGATGTTAGGCACACAGTTCAGTAGTTGTTGTCCTCTCTCTCCTTACATTCTTAAATGGTGGGGTAGCATTTACCACCTTCCAATCTGCATGAATATTTCATACTATATAGACATTTGAAGAATGATAACCAATGCATCTACTATCAGCACAGACACCTCTTTCAGCACCCTAGGTTATATACGAACATGTGAACATACAAATTAGGGTGCAGCAGCAGGTGACTCGGCCCTTCAACCATTCAGCAAGATTATGACGAAATTCACAGCAACACCTCTCCCACCATGATTAACATGTCAACCTACTGCTCACCATGAGTCTCTATAACAGCTATCAGGTCAGAAATACATATTTCTATCTCAGCAGACAATTCATATGTTTTATTGCTAATGCTGCGGACATTCTCACACAGAGCCCTAAATTCAGTATTTTAATTGTTTTTGTAAACCCAGCTCCAATCATAATTTGGCAAACACTGCTCCTTCCTGTCATAATTTAATTAACTTTAACTTTATTACTTACGTGATCTTCTGCCTTGTCAGTTCCCTTTAACAATGGGCAATCGTTCCCAAGACCACCACACCTCATTAGTATTCAGTTTAAAGTCTTCTCCATGACCGTGGTGATGCGACTAGCCAGAAACTTGGGCAAAGCACAGATCAGGTGAAACACATCCCAATGTTACAGCACCTACATTCCCCAATACTGTTGACAGTGCCATGTGGAACAGGAACCCACTTCTCCCACAACAGTCATTGAGGCATGAATTGATCGCTCTAATCTCATTGACCCTGTGAAATTTGCACATAGCTCAGGCTAAAACGAAAAGATTATTATATTTGACGTTCCGTTTTTAATTTAGAGCCTAGTCCCTTATACTCCCAATTCAGAAAATCTTACCTGTCATTAGTGCATTACCATTTCTCTCCAGCCATGGGTAGAAATCCCATAACCTGGCAGAGGGCAGGTAACAATGCATTCTGGACTCTCGCTCTCAGCTGCAGGAAAGGGTGTCTATGCTCCTCACTATACAGTCCCCAACTAGCACCTCATTCCTCTTAGCTTCCTCCACTTCCATGGATTGCTTTTCTTGGTGCCATGGTCAGTCTGCTAATCCACGTTACATCCCTCACTCTTGTCCAAACAAGTTGCAACAACATCAAACCTGTTGCTCAATTGTATGGGCTGAAGCTCCTCCACTCCCACCTTGTCGATCTGCTTACCTTCCTCTCTCAGAGCCGCACCCTCCTCTCCCTGACCACTGATGAAATGATGATGCAACTCACTTTGGTGTGACTGCCTTTTGGAACAATGTTCCCCGGTAGCGTCCCCAATCCCTGATACTTCGCTACGCAGCGGTGCTTCATTTAGCCTGAAACAAAGCTCGTAAAGCTGCAGGCACTTGCTGCAGATGTGGTTGCCATGGATTGGATTCGGCATCCAGGCGTCCCACATTCTGCAGCCGAGGCCCATGAGGCATTCTGTCATCATTGTTTTAAGTAATTATGTTCTGCATTATTTTAAAGTTCCCCTCTGATCCTAACTCCCTCACTCATCACACTCCCTGATTCTCACTCCAGTAGCACTCAGAGATGTTGTGAAGATACTCTCAGCTCTGCTCAAGTGCAGAAACCGGTTTAAGCCAGCAACATAGCAATAACACGCGTAGGCTCCTCTCTCTCAGCCCAGCTGTTGAATAAACCCTCAACGGTATCCTTGCTAAATCCAAAAACGATTATTCCAATGTTATCGTGGCCACACAATTCCTGTTACAATCCTTCATAAACTTCAGTTCATCAAATGCTCTGCTGTCCCTTACCTAACTCAGAGCAAATTCCATCCACCCATCTTTCCTGTGTTTCGTGCATTCATCAGTGGTCACACATATCCTTTTTCTTAATATGTTTGTTCTTGTGATAGGATCGCTCGATTGTCTCAGTCCTCCAATTAATGATATTCTCCTGCCCATTCACATAATCCTGCAAAGTATTACATTTTTCTTAATAAATCAATTATGTTACTGCAACATTAGTGGAGGTGCCGCAGATGGTTACATGGAGGTTGTGTTGTGAGCTTTTCTATACAATCAGAGTGGAAAGAGGATTTGTTGAACCAACTTGGATGAGCAATGGGGACTGTAGTTATAGCACATCTGGGTCTGTAGCATGGCTAGAAGATGGAGCACAGGCTGCAGATAGGGGAAGGTGTTTCAAGAGGGAGGGGGAAGGGCGTTCTGCCCTAGTCACCCCGAGTTTAACTGACCCAGGAGTAGAGCGTGAGGAGACTCTGATTCAACAAACAGCTGGTCATAGGTTTGTTCTACCTCCTTCAACACGACCTAAATCCTCACAAGAGTGTGAGGACTGTGCGGTCAGTGGCCATTAAGGTCAGAGTTCCATTGTACTTCTATGGATCCGGAATTTTCCATACAGGAGGAGGTGCTAGATTCATCATTTTGCAGAATGATGCCCATCGATGTTACCACTAGGTGACGGAGTCCTTCGAGGCTGAGTGAGGTGAATAGATCATTTTACACCTCAGCAGGGAGAAGCTGGATCAGATGCCCAATGGTTTTCCCAGCATGTGGGGATTCCCGATGCTCTACTTGGTCCAGCTGAGTCGCCATGTCAAAAGGAAGGCCTGCAGGAACTGAAGAAAATCTCACTCCAGAAATGTTTTATTTGATATTATTTCACGGCCGTTTCTGTAACTGACCTACTTGCCCTTGAGATGTTGGTGCTGAGTTGCCATAATGTACAGTTGCTTTGTGACCATGCACAGTTCATCACATTGGCGTATGCCTATTATCCTGACAGCAGCCACGAGACCTTCATTCAGAAACAGTCTGCCCACCACCTCTCCACAGCAACACCCCGCCCCCCCACCCCCATCATTCTTCGGACCAACATGGAGAAACAGGGGGCGTATTCTGAGTGATGAATGCTGCCCCCTCATTACATGGCTCAGAAAACCCACTTTCTCCCCACTCCCCACGGATAAACGAACTCTGGAAAGTGTCAAATAAATACCAAGGGCTATAGAGTCATCAGAAAACATTGTTGAGCAGACCCTTGGTGTGCAGAAACAACACTTTGAATACTTAACCGCTCGCAGTTAACACTCTTGTCATGGTGGAGGAAGTGCTCAAGTTTCTGCTTTCCTCCTACTCCCTTCACATCATGACCACCATAAGGACTCAGGCATTGCCGTCAGGAATGTGGAACACCTCAGCTTGTTGAGGCCGAAGAGGAGTAGGAGAATGCTGGGAGGAAATTTACCGTATGCAATCGAAACACAGAGGCTTTCGGAGAGTGGCTGATAAGGCTCTGTTTACAATTGAAAAACTTCCCTTTGCCGATATGAATTACCCATTCCCCATTGTTGCATCCATCTGATGCGACCCAGCAGAGCTTCCCATTGGACACCATCCTGTAATAAAAATCAGCAACAAAAACCTTTTTCATTAACGTCTTTAACCAAAATCGCATCCACCTCTCTTTATCCCCCCAGTGCCTTTCCAGTACGTTCACTCGACTTGCTGGTGCTCCTACACAGTGCCTCCCCACTGACTGCAACATTAGTGGAGGTTTGTGGCTTTTTTTTTTCGGGGAGACTCCAGATGAACTTGTTCTCTCGCACTAAAACATCATATATGTATTACCCGAATTCCGTGTCGTCTTGTACTCGGGAAAAAAAAAAACTTTTTTTTTTGTTCTCTCCCGAAAATTTGGAGATTCAAATGATAACTGAATCCACACAACATTCAAAGCATGCTGCAAGAGAAGAAATTCTCTGCCGTGGGAGCGGGCGTGGAGACGGAGGCTTCTGGTGAGACCACACCCAGAAGCATTGCTGCCAGCAACAAGGCTTCACTGCTGCCAAAAGCCTGCAGCAGTCAGCCAATCATTTACAAATGTTCCTTTGTTCATGGCTGCGGCACCAGGTCACATCACAAGTAGAGAGGCTCAGGAGCAGCAGCAGCAGCACGAACAACATTGTGTACAAGGTGGCCACCCCATGGGTGGGAGGAAGCTCAACGCCGAGTTACTGCAAGAAAGGGCTGTAAGAGATTCACACAGTTCACAATGCAAAGCGTGTGCTGATAAAGACTCAATTACCTCGACATGAGATAGAGAGAATGCAGGACGAGGCTGCGAATCTCCAGAGAGGTCTTGTCTGAGCTAATTGCAATTATCAATAAAGACCGACAGGGAAGATCACACCATTGAGACACATTGCCAGTGACACTGAAGCTCACTGTGGCTCTCAAAATTTTCACACTGGCCAATAAATTCCCATGTCCAAATGCCCGGCATCTCCCAATCAGCAGTACACAGGGTTACCATAGTCTGACGATGCCATCTTCAAAAGGATGGCCCAAGTCCTCTCTTATGGCACTGACACAGCATCACAGACACAGTGGGTGACAAGCTTTGCCTCCATTGTTGGCCTTTCACTCGTGCAGGTCGTGCTCGTTTGCACTCATGTTGTGACAAGGGCTCCCGTACAGAATGCAGACTGCCACATAAGCAGACAGGATTCCCAATCTTTGAATGTGCACCAGCTCTTTTACTATCAAAAGTGGTTCCTTCATTTATCCGCCTGGTGCCCTGTTAGTGTTCAAAACTCGTTTATTCCTCATGAACTGAGCCTTCCTCGCATGTTCAAACAAACCCAAGGCTGTACGGGTGGTCAGTCATTGATAAAGAGGAATCTCTGAGTAAGAGGTTGTTCACAACTGTAAGAAGTTTTTTTTTTAACCAGTACTTAAAATTATTCACCAAAATGCCAACCTGTGATTAAAAACAACCATCTTGCATTAAAAATATTGTCTAGTATTAACTTGCAATGAACTTTTAAAGGGTTGTAGACAACTTAGAAAAATATAACGTTCTCAGAAACGTTATGTGCATAATATTGTTATGGAACACTTGTCAATCTGTTTCTAGCTTTAAGAATATAATAGTTTTCAGGTGCCAGAGAAACAGATAAAAAAACAAAATGTACCCTGGTTTTCAGCCCAAGAGTTAACCTGAATCACAGAGCTGGCCCACTTATCCTTTTCCAGTTCTGGCAGCATCAGCGGAGAAGAAAAGAGTTGACGTTTCGAGTCCTAATGACCCTTCAACAGAACTAGGTGAATCCAAGGAGAGCGGTGAAATATGATATTTTACCTCGAAACGTCAACTCTTTTCTTCTCCGCCGACGCTGCCAGACCTGCTGAGTTTTTCCAGGTAATTCTGTTTTTGTTTTGGATTTCCAGCATCCGCAGTTCTTTTGTTTTTATCATTTTCCCGTGTTTAGCCACAGGTACCACGTGGGCCTGGACATTGGAACGTGCCAGTCTGAAAACACTGGGTCATGGACAACGCTCTGCAATGGGAAACTGAGAGGTATCATTCAATCAAAGAGCATCTGTCACCAAGTTGATAGTCCTGCAGCAGCTGCTGATCTTCATTTCAGTTTCTGTCAATGGGGACCGGCCCGAAGAGCATAGGGTCCTGCATCATGGAAATGCTTGGGGTGAACGTCGATAAAAAAAACACAATCTGTCTGCCGACCTTCTATTTTAAGGGGTCATTACAGGTGGTGGTGGGCATCACTCTCCCCCACCCCCCCCCTCCCCCCACAGCCACGTAGAGGGCAACGTACAGAATGTGTATCTCTGTGCATGCAGCACGGGTGTGACAGGGAGGAACTTTGTCACCACCGGCCAAACGATCATTTGCTGCTTGTTTGAAAGTTCTGGGATGACACATTCTGTCAAACGATTTTGGGAGTCTGCTCAGGGCAGCATCTGACAGGGTTCACCATCTGCTTTCCCGACTGGGTGTCGAGGATGATACATCAGACCAATTCCTGATAAACCTGTGGCCAGATTTGATTCTCTGTATAGCCTTTGCTGGGTGGTCTGACACGGTCAAACTGACTGGAGCAGCAAAATGGCGAGACATATTCTTGGTTTCACCACCGACAGGGAGTCCGGATATGCAGGTAAATTGAAGCTGATTTCAGGGCACGTGGTTGTCGCTGTGCAGAGGAGACCATGCACTGCCACATCGTGGCCAGATACGGGTTCATTTAGCATCGCCTCAGAGGATGGATGCCTTGTAAGACTGCGAACCAAGTCCTCAAAGAGAGATGAATGGCTGGCACGATTGTGTTGATGCTGGTTCCTCATACATGTCTACCTCCTCCACGTTTCCGAGTCCTCACTCCTCTCCGGGTTTTCAGGCAGCAATTCGGGATCGGTGAGAGAAACAAAAGGCAGTCATAACGTGAGGCCATGCTGATCATGCTCATTCTTAGTCACTTTCTTCTAACCCTATCCCGGTGCTCAGTTGCTTTCATTCACCATTTCCCATCAATGTGCATTGCCCTCCGCTTCACAGATCGAATAGCACAGGGATTCATTGTCCCACTCCCGGACTTCTGTAGCTCTCAGGTGTTGTGTGTCTTCTCCTCCTGCAAGGACAAGATGTGAAGAGTTAAATGAAGTATCATTGAGCGTCTGTGATTGGAGGTCCCTCCAAGAGGTCTACTTAATTCTCCACAAAGCCATTCTTTATCGTTGGCATTGCTTAATTCACAGCGATCATGAGCATAGGTTCCTGTACTGCTGTTGTGAGGATCATGTGCGCTGTGCCCACAGGAGGCCTTACATGCTGTATGCAGCGATGGCAGGTTGCATGCCCAGTGGCGATATTTCCCTCACCTTGGCAGAGTGAAGAAGGTCACTGAAGCGCTTTCAACACTGTATCCAGGTCCTCTGATGCTGTCCAGTGGAGCACATGACTTCCATGATCTACACCCAAGCTCTCACTATGGTGGCCGGAGGAAACCTGGTTCTGTCAGGGCATAGGATGTCCCTGTATCTGTCTACAACTGTCAGGAATATTCCTTGAGAAATTTAGTTAACTTGGTGTGTTTCTGTGTGTGCCAGTGTGAGGGTGCATGTGTGTGTGTGTGTGTGTGTGTGTGTGTGTGTGTGTGTTTGTGTGTGTGTGTGTGTGTGTGTGTGTGTGTGTGTGTGTGTGTGTGTCTGTGTGTCCGTGCGTGTCCATATATTTGATTGTGTGCTTCTGGGTGTCTGCCTTTATATTCCTTTGACTTTTCATGTGTATGAATATTTCTGTGGATGTTGCTGTATTTGTGAGTGCCTGTGCGATTGCTTGAGTGTCTGAATGTGTGATCGTGTGTCTGTGTAATTGTGTGAGTGTGTGTGTGCGGGTGATTATGAATGTGTGCATGTGTGTTTGACTTTATTTGCGTGTCTCTGTGTATGTGCAGTGATTGCATTTGTTTATGTTTGTATTACTGCCTGAGCATGTTTCTATCTGAGCATGTGTGAGACCCAGTGTTTATGTGCATAAGCTTTTGTGTGCATGTATGTCTGTGTGTTTGTGTACGTGGGATTGTGGGTGAGAGTGTGTTTGTGTGTGCATGTCTGTTTGATTTCATGCGTGAAAGAATGAGTGTTTTTGTTTGTGTGCATGTGTTTGTGTGTGTGCTTGTTCATGTGAGCTTCATCGCATGCGTGTGTGGGAGGGAGTTTGTTTGATTATGCATATGTGGTTGTGTTTCTGCCTATTTGTTTGTTTGGGTGTGTTCAGATTTGTGTGCTTGTGTTTCTCTATGTTTGCATGTACATGTGTTTATGCGTATACGTATGTTTATATCTGTGAATCTCCATGATTTTCTTTCAGATTGCCTTGATGTGTATGTTTTAGCCAATTTCTCCCTGGGCCTTTCTGTGTGTGTGTTTCAGTGTGTGCTGGTGTAAGAGTTTCTGCTTGTGGGTTTTTTCTGTGTTTCTCTATGCGTGTGTGCGTGTGTTTGTGTGTGTATGTGTGTTTGTATGTGTGTGTGTGTGTGTCTGCTTGTGTGTGAATGTGTGTGTGTGTTTGAGTGTATGTATTTGTGTTGTATGCGTTTGTGTGTTTTTCTCATTCAACATATGGGGAGGAGCTGCCTTCCCTTCCTCCCCTGTAGGATGAGAGCTGATTTGTGTCACTTGGGGTATGTCAGGTTGAAGTATGAACCCTGCTTCCCCCATAACTCTTGGTTCCCACTGTCACCACCAGCTGCCCAACACCACCATTCACCCCCCGAATCCCACGCTGCATTGCTCCCGCTCCTTCACCCCTATCACTCTCACCTCACTTTCCCAAGGAACGTATTGGAAGAATGAAGGGGAGGTTTGGTGGTTGATCATTAGTGGAATGTTGACATCTGGACAATGGAAACCTGACACCATGGTAACCAGGCGGGGGTAAAATTCAAGATGAGAAATAAAACATCATTTACGCTAACTGACATTATATAACTGATTTTCTTTAAGCATTCTATAGTAGACATTATTTGTCTTCAGAAAAAGAGGAAATAATGTTTCAGAGCTGCAACACATTCAACCACAATCTGATGGACTGTAGAAGAGTCATCTGTTTCTGTGCTACAAGTCTACTAACCTAAGTGTATGTTACATTTCAGGAAATAAATATTTTCTTATATTTCTCTCTGTGTATTTACAGAGTTTTTATTTATCTTTTGACTCTCTGGTTCTGTAATAAATGCTTTTAATTTAATTTATGAAAATAAAAGACTATCTGCTTTGTGATTGACCATTAAATAAACAACAGAGGAGGGGCTAAACCCTGCTTCTCAGAAATTCTTCTATTTGCCACCAGCGGAGCAGAGACAGAAATGATAATTTATCCCATATCATTGTATTATTCAGAACATACCCATTACCTCCGATTATCCCGAGTCATCCTCGATTTCCCATCACTAATGACGTCTCCCACCACCCCTGAGTCCTCCCATTTTCGATTCAATCCCAAGTGACCTCTGGATTCTCCTGTTATCCCACCTCTGCTTTCTCACATCCAGTGTTTGTTATTTAATCTCTGCTTCCTTCCAGTGTATCAAGAACCTCCTGATATGTTCACTCAAGGCCACTTAATTTATTAAATTGTTGGATGCAGTAACAGATGTGAAAATATCAACAATTCCTCAAAGGGATAACATCTTCCCCACATTGATGAATAATTTCATTGCTTACTCCCCTTCTTTAGAGTCAACTTAATCACAATTGTGATACTGAGGTTCAAAAACTGTGGTCTGACCAAAAATGTTACCTGGTGGCCATGGCATTGGTGGATCTACTTGTTATCCTGGACCTGATATGGATACACATTTAGTTTGTTTTTTTGTGAACAATTTCAGTTTCTGGCATCCTTCCCCATGTGTAATATCTATGCAGTCCTCCATTATGCAGCAACTGAATGTTCTGTCCAGTTCACCATCACTTCCACCTTTGAGCGATTTCTGGCCTTTTCTTGCCTGAAGATGAAAAGTAAATATTGCAAGGTGAAAATTATGGCTGCAGTTTTGGGAACAGTGACAGAGCTGAGCTATTTAAATAAATTTTTCTGTTATCTTATGTTCCCTGCTCGGTATTCGTTTTATAAACTTCCCTGTTTTTTTTTTTAGGTCAAAGTCGATGCTGTGTTCTCCCATTTATGAATAACCACCGAGTTCCTCCATCACCTTCTAACCCCGGGCCTCCCATTTGTCCTGATTCTGCTGCTCAATGTTCTCACCGTCAGACACATTTTACTGAGCAGCAGAGCTCACAGGAGACTCCGGAATCACAGTAGTGGGGAGACTCCCAGAGGCACAGAGACCCAGAGATGGAGAGTCGAAGGAAATCCATCATTTTACTCTTTGTGATCTCGGCCAATTTCATCCTGTTATGATCAACGTTAATGGTTAATTTTCTCTGGAGGCGAATGCAGTATCTGGGGCTGTATTCTGTGTTTTTAGATCGGTTTGTTCTGGAATTGGGCTCTATACTGCAGCTGCTGAGCTGGTGAACTAACATTGCAATTTAAGCGGTGACACTGAGTTAGTTCAGACAGCAGTTGAGGAATATCCTGAAATATCCCTTGACTCCAATTCTTCAATTCATTCATTGAAGACAGGAAAACAATAATGGAGAGTTTCAATCGACCGGGCTGTCTTTCCATCATTGATACACGTCTCTCATTCGACAAAAATAAACACATTTCTGATCATCTCCTGCATCCAATTTGCTGGCTTGTATATCCATCATTGCTGTTGCTCACTGATTGGCTATAAATGTACAACACATTTTTAGCTCTGCCCTCCAATTGTCAGGGTTGCATGTCCATTAACTATACCCATGAATAATTGGTCGGAAAAAGACACCTCACAGCATCTGTGTCATATCGATTGCTCAGATGCCTGAACATCATATTGCCCATCAATGATTGGACAGAGAAAACACACCCCCTTACAGCTCTCCATCCCAAATTGGCCTCACTGCCTGTCGATCGTGGGAAAACTTCACTGATTGGTCAAACAATCCAACTAATATATTTCCTGCTCTATTATCGGCCAGCTTGCCTTTCCATCATGGACACCTCTGAACGATTGGATGGAAAACCCTAACAGCTAACATCATTACCATTCCATTGGTCTTCTTGCCTGTCTAACAATAGAGGGAGAGAGGGAGATTTAAAGGAGCGATGCAGAGACCAAGGGAGAGTGAAGGAAAAAGAAGTGGAAGGAGGGAGAGGGAGACTTGAAGAAAAAGGAAGGAATTTGGCGACATACATTGGGAGAGAAAGAGAATGAGAGAGAGAGAGAGCTAATGAGAGAGAGAGAGGGTGGGAGAGAGAGAGAGAGAGCTGGAGAGGGAGACAGTGAGAGATAATGAGCTGGAGAAACAGTGAGAAAGAGACATAGAGATTTACAGAGAGAGAGGAAGCGAAGGCAGATAAAGCGAGAGAGAAAGATGTAATGAGACAGGAAGAGACGCAGAGAGGCAGAGAGAGAGTGAAAGAGATGGAGGCCCAGGGAGAGAGTGAGACAGAGGAGAGACAGAAAGAGAGGGCGAGACAGAGATAGATTTCGTGAAAGACTGAGTGAGGGGAGAGGGAGGCAGGCAGGGAGGGAAAGGGTAATAGGGAGTAAGAGAGAGAGAGAAAGGGAGAGGCAGCGAAGGATACGTAGACAAATGTTGGCAGAGGGAGAAGTGGAGAGAGAGAGGGATGGAGAGAGTGAAAGAGACAGACAGACTGAGACAGAGAGTGAGAGATTTAGACACAGAAATTGAAAGACTGAGTTTTTCACAAAAAGAGAGAGAGACAGAAATGAGGGCAGAGCGAGGGAGAGGAAGATATCGAGAGAGGAAGATAGATAGAGAGAGAGAGGCAGAGAGACATGCGTAGAGAGAGAAATAGACACAGTGAGGCATTTGAACAAATAATGGGACTGTGAGATTCACTGGGAGCAAGAGGTGGGGAAGAATCGTGAGAAGGAGAGAGATTGATTCAGAGAGAGGTAGGTATGGAGATGGAGATAGTGAGGGTGAGACAGAGTGGATGGCGGAACGAGAGACTGTGAGGCAGGCAGAGAGGCAGGAAGACTGACAGAAAGGGAGGGATCAACAGCCTGAGAGAGACAGAGTGACCGGAAAGAATTGACAGGGTGACAGGACGAATGATAGAGACAGGGAGTGTGATAGAGAGAGATATACAAAAATAAAGATAGAGGAGATGAGGCAGAGCCATAGAGGGGGACGGATAAAGACACAGAGGGAGAGAGAGAGATTTAGAGAGGGAGATTTAGAGAGACAGATTGACTGCCTCTCTCACTCCCTATCTCACTCTTTTTCTCTCTGCCTCTCTCTGCCCCACCCCTCTGCCTATTTATTTCTTGTCTCCCTCCGTGCCTCTGTCTACTTCCCCATTTAAGCTCTTTCCCTCCTTCTTTCTTTGCTTCTCTCTCCCTATCATCCCATCTTCTCCTCTCTCTCTCTCCGTTAACTTCTTCGTCCCCACCCTGCTCACTTTCTCTCTGCCTAGGAAGGGAAAGAGGCAAAGTGTGTGTGGCTGAATTGGAGAGCTGGGTGAAGAGGAGGAGACCAATATTAAGTGGGCTGGAGACTTTGATTGCCCAAGTCCCAGACGCAGACAATGAAAGTTTTATCTTCCTGGCTTGGTGATGAAGCAATTGATTGTATACCATCAATCTCTGGCATGCCCCCCTCAATGTTCAACCCTCCAAATCACACCACTGCACTTAATTATGAGGATTCCTCCATTATTCCGGGGCAGCCTGCAATATTTCAGAACAGGACTCATTACCTTTGAGTCCCTCATTAATTGTAATGGCTCCTCATTAATTCTGAGACCATCACACCCATTAATTCTGAGAGCCACCAAATAATTTTGAGAAGCCCCATTAATCCGGAGGCCATGAATTATGAGTTCAACCTCCATCAATTCTGAGGGTCCCCGATTCATTCTGCGGGTTCCCCATTTATTTTGAGTTGCCCCAATTATTTCTGTAGGCCACCATTATTTCTCAGCCGCCTCCTATTAATATCGAATTCACCACCATTAATTCTGAAGTTCCTCGATTAATTCTAAGCAGCCCCATAATGCTGATGGCCCACCAATTTTTTCTGAGTTCACCCCCGTTAATTCCAAGGAACCCCGATTTATTCTGTGTTTCCCCCTTTTAATCTGATGGCATCACGTTCATTCTGAGAGGACCCATTAATTATCAAAAAAAAACCCATTTAATTTGATGGCCATCGCGTTAAATCTGAGAGCTCTCCATTTATTCTGAGGACACCCTAAAAATTCTGAGGCAACACCATTAATTGCCGAGGATCCCAGGTTTATTATGAAAAGCCCCATTTGTGTATGAGTGCCGTTTCCATTTTCTTGCGCCATTGCAAAAAAAGAAAAACGCCGATGATTGTCCATTGCTCGGGTTTCATTTACCACCTCCCCCCACCTCACGCTCCCACATTCCGGCACAATCCAGCGCCCTCCCTTTCTCATCCACTGCACCTTATTCTCTACCACTACATATTCACTCAGTCGGGGATTAACCCTATCACATTCAACACAAATCACCCCCTATCACCAAATAACCAATCATTTCAGGACTGTCGCGCTCTCATTCATCACCCAACACACCCTCTCAAATATCTTTCATGACGTACCCCCTCAAATCAGGACTGTCCCTGTCCCATACTCGCCAATTAGTTCACCAAATATTGCCTCCGTCCAGGGCTGACACTCGCTTATTCACCACCACCCGCCCACTCAGCCACCCCCACCCCCCACCCCCAGCCCCCAGCCCCCAGCCCCCAGCTTAATACCACCCAAATCATAGACAGTCAGTCTAGGAGTTTCCCTCTCCAATTCGCCACCCCAACGCTACCAATCACCAACAAATATGCCCATGATAGAGCCCACGAGCTTTATGACTTACAATGAACATACACAGTAAATACAAAATGTATCACAAACGTAATGAAGAAACTCAGACTGCAAATGATCTATGTTTGATTCATGCATGGAATGCAGGCTTCGGCGGCTCAGAATTTATTGTGCATCCCAAGCTGCATTTGAGAAGGTGGCACTGAGCTGCCTTCTTGAACTGTTTCAGTCCTGTGCCATAAGAATACACATAGTGCTGTTAGAAATGGAGTTCTAGGACTTTGACCCAGCGAAAGTGAAGGAACGACCAGTAATATCCAAGTCAATGTTTTGAGCGTGCTGGAGGGAAACATCGAAGTAAAGGTCTTGCTTTCAAGCTGCACCTTCCAGGTCGTTGTGGTCTTGGGTTCAGAACGTGTTGTCAAAGGAGCATTGGTGAATTCCTGCAGTGCATGTTGTAGATGGACAGCAGTGCTGCTAATGTGTGACCTTGGTGGAGGGAGTGAATGTTGATCTATTGCCAGTTAAGTTGGCTGCATTGTATTGAGCCAGGTCCAGCTTTCTGATTGTTGTATGAGCTGTGCGCATCCAGGCATTTGGGGAGTATGCCATCTTGCTCCTGACTTGTTTCTTATAGATGGTGGAGAATCACTGGGGACTTTGGAGGTGGTTTCCTCGTCGCACCATTTCCAGTCTCTGACATGCTCCAGTAGCCACAGCATTCAAATGGCCAGCCCAGTTCAATTTGTGGTCAATGGTAACCGCCAGGATGTTGACAATGTTGGATACGGTGATGTGAAGGCCATTGAACATCGAGGGACGGTTATTGGGTTATTTTTGATGGAGTTTGTAATTGCCGGTCAGTTGCATTGCGTGAATGTTACTTGCCACTTTTCGGCCGAACCCTCGGTGTTGTTCATTTCTTGCTGCATTTGGACATGAACTGCTTCAGTATCTGAGGAGCCGTGCATGCTGCTGAGTTTCATGCAATCTTCAGCAGATATCCCCTTCTTACCTTATGATGGGGGGAATGTAATTAATGAAGGAGCTGAAGTTGGTTGGACTGAGGACACTACCCATTGGAACTCCTGCAGTGATGCCCTGGAGCTGAGATCACTGGCCTCCAACAACCAAAACCATCTTCATTTGTGCTAGATATGGCTCCAGCCAGTGTAGAGTTATCTCCCTGATTGCCTTTGACTCCAATTTTCCTAGGGCTCCTCGGTGCCACACTCAACCTAATGAAGTCTTGATGTCAAGTGCAGGCACTCTAACTTCACTTCAGGAGTTCAGCTCTTATGTCAATGTTTCTAACAAGGCTCTAATGATGTCAGAATTTGAGTTGCCCTGGAGGAACCCAATCTGGGAGTCATTGAGAAGGTTATTGCTAAGCAAGTGCCACTAGAAAGCACAATTGATGACCATTTGCACTAGTTTACAGATGATCGAAAATAGACTAACGGGGCTGTAAATGACCTAGTATGATTAGCTCTGCTTTTAGTGCACAGAAAGTGCCTGGACAATTTCTGACATAGCCCCAAAGATGCCAGCTTTATAGCTGTACAGGAACAGGTTGACTTTTGCTGCAGCAAGTTATAGAGCACAGGTCTTCAGTAGCATTGCCATAATATAGTCATGACCTCTGGCCTTTTCAGTATCTAACGCATTCAGCCGTTTCTTGAGTGAATCAAATTGACTGAAGACAGGCATCCGTGATGCTGGGGGCATCCAGACGACATAGTGATGGATCCTCCACTTGGTACTTCTGGCAGTAGGTTGCAGTAAATGCTTCAGCCTTATCTTTTGCACTGATGTGCTGTGCTCCGCTATCATTTTGGATGGGGGTATTTGTGAAGACTCCTCCTCCGGTAAGATGTTTAATTATCCACTGGCAATCGCAGCTCGATTTGGAAGGACAGCAGTTTTTAGAGCTGATCCGTTGGTTGTGGGAATGTTTAGCCCTGTCTTCCACTTTGCTGCTTATATTTGGTGCACAAGTAGTTCGGTGTTGAAGATTTACCAGGATGACAAATTATTTCATATATGCCTGTTACTGCTCCTGACATGCCCTTTCATGGAACAAGGGTGATATGCTGGTTTGCTGGTACCGGTAAAGTGGGGGTTATATCGGTTCATGGGATTACAAATTGTGTTCGAGTACAATTCTGCTGCTGCTGATGGCCCACAATGCCTCCTGGGTGCCCAGATTACAGTTGCTAGGCCTGGTCGAAATCTATCCCATTTAGCACGGTGATAGTGGAACAAAACACGATGTAGGGTATCATCAATGTGTGAAGGCGGGACTTCGTCACTGCAGTGGCTGTGTGGTGGACACATCCTACAATAATTCCATGGACAGATTCTTCTGGCAGGTTGGTAAGGATGAAGTCATTAACGTAACCCTCTTGTTAGATCACTCCGATCCTGCCAGAGACCTAGTCTAGCATTTGTGTTGTTTAATAGACAGCCAGGCCAGTGTGCAGTGGTGCTACAGAGCCAATTTTGGTGATGCACATCAAAGTCCCCCACCAGAGTACATCATGTGCCCTTTCCACCCTCAGTGCTTCCTCTAAGTAGTATTGGACATGGCAGAGCACTGGTTCAACAGGTTAAGGAATGGTGGGAGTTGCTAATCAGCACGTGGCTTCGTTGCCCAATGTTGGTCTGATGCCATGTGGCTTAAGGGGTTTTGCAGTTGATGTTGATGATTCCCAGGGCAACTACCTCACGACTGTATATCACTGTGCTGTCAACACTACTTGGCTTGTCCCGCTGCAGGTTAAGGACCGAGCCAATGATGGCAATGTTGCAGCCAGGGACATTATCTTTAAATTATGATGTCGTGTGGATAACAATGAAAGGCTCTTTATTGACTAGTGTTGAGAAGTATTTCTCAATTTTTGCACTAGCTTCTAAATGTTAGTAAGGAGGGCGCTGCAAGGCTGTGATTATCGTTATCATTTCCAGGGCCTAGGTTGATACCGTGTGGTCGGCCGATTATGTTCCTTGAATGTGAATTGGTATTGGTTTGTTACAACTATGTGCCTTGCTAGGCTAATTCAGGGAGCATTTATGCATCAATCACATTGCTGGGGGGTCTGGAATTACATATAGGCCAGATCAGAAAAGGACAGCAGATATCCTTCCCTAAAGGAAATTACTGAATCAGGTGTGTTCAATGTGGCCTTTTGGGTTAGGAAGAACTAAATGAATTGATTTGCTTCACTTATTCGCTAATTGTAAGCGTCACAAAATTTCTTTGAAGGCCAACAACCACTTCAATTATCCAAAAATGCAAATTTGTTTCATACCGCATCTTTGAAACCCTCATCCAAGCTTATCAATCTTCATTTCAAAACCCTACTGTACACCTTACTAATGTTCAACTTACATTTTCGAATAACGCCCAACCTAATAAATGCTTCCCCTGTGAAGCTTACGAGGCAGAATATGAACATAAATGAATGCAAACGTGCTACTTTTCAGCAGTTGTAGGCCCATTGGCCCCTCAAGCCTGCTGCATCATTCAGTAAGATCATGGATGATCTGGTTGTAACTTCCCGCCTACCCCACTGATGTCAGGGTAAGGCAATTTTTAACTATTAAAACAGTACGCGGTGGACGTCCAGAGCAAGTCTACCAGCATTTGTGTTCAGGTGAATAGCTGACAATTTGGGTAATTATTGAATTGTTCGTTGTCTGCTCGTGGAAACATTTTGCAAATCATTAGGAATCGAAAGACGAAAGTGAAAGCAGCGAACTCTAAATAGTGGCCTATCATGCTGCCTCTCTGGTAGAGTCATGCAGCGCCTACTGCTGGTTTAAGAATAGCAAGTGCCAAGTTGACTCTCTGTAAACTTGATTCAAATTATATTACTGATATATTTCTGCTTTGTGCCCTTTGGCTAAAAAAAAATAGCAACCAAACTTTGGCAGCGCTGCTTTTATACAGAAAGTTCACACACTAATAGATTTATGATTATTTATTTCAAATTAAGTGCGAAAATTAGATCTAAACTGTGCATAACATCCAATCTATCAAAGTATAAATTTCAGAACAATAGAAATCGATAGCATATAACGAACTAGAACAGAAAACCACAATGAGTGAACCACTGTCTGCTTAAAAGTTGCGCAGTTAAAAATTAAATCGCCACCACTGTGTATCACACGGGCACAGAATCAATAAGCAGTCACCATCCAAAAACAATACAGAACGTGTCAATCTCCTCTTACACCTTCTAGATCGGTTTGCCATTTAACATGAAGATGCATTACAAAAATGAATACAGTTTGTGATGAAAAAAAATGTTTTAATTCCTCGGTGAACTGAACCACATTGTCCCACATACACATATACACCAAGATTGACAGATGGCAAGAGTTCGTCTCCAGGCAGTGACAAACACCCAGGGAATAAGGTTATCACCGAATTGGGTCTGTTTATTTAAAATTTCCCGCAGCGGGTTTGGTGAATTCTTGCAGGCGAACTGAAATGAAAGAACTTTGGAAAATGTAGCAGGAAGAACATGGAGCGTTTCAAAGTGTTGGATCGAATTTAGCCTAAATTAGTTCTAGAGGCACCTAAAGGAAGGAAAGGTATACAGCGCAGTGAGGAGAACTCAAAACTCCGTGTGGAAAGTTCAATCTATTTTCCGTCCATCGCCTTAACCAACTCAGCCAGAACTGCAGCAATTATGCAAATACTAATGTTGTTGAAATTAAATAACAGGATGGTGAGAACAGAGAAAGCTGGGGCTCAGTCCCACGTGTTTCCAGTCCCTCTGCAAATTAAATCGCCTCTTCTAGTTCTTCTAAAGGAAATCAAACATTGCAGACGACAGCTAGCCGAGGACATCCGGAGTGATCTTCTGGAACGTCTAACTGCCTGAAATCGTGCTAGTGATGGGGTTTAAACTGACGGCTCAATCGAGATGGGAACCTAAACACCGAACCGTAAACCAGTCCGCAGTACAGTAACTGCAGACGTCAGAGCTATCAGTACAGGAATAGAAAATAACAAACAGGAGTGGGAATGGAACCATTTCCCGTCGAGCCAAACATAGTGTGAGAGAATCAGAGCCAATGTTAACATCAAAGGTAGAGGACATAAACCAGGGTCATACGAACATTGCACTGAGGAGCTGGAGCAGGCGGCTCCGGAATTTGACTCTGCTTCGCCATTCAGTAAGATTATTGTTGATCCGGTTGTAGTCTCAGCAGCACTTTCCTTTGAGCTCCTAATCCCCGGCCCCCTCCCCTTGACTCCTTCTCTATCTCAAAAGAGTATTCAATAATTTCTCTGATCCAGACTCCACCAATTTCTGGAAAAACATATCAAGAACGAGCGCTCCTCTGAGAGAAAAGAAAAACCTCATCTTCGACAGAAAAGGGAGACCTTTTACTCTTCTGGAAACAAACTCACCCTCCCCACTATTCCGCCTTTTCCCAGGAGACCAGCACCATGTGTCCAATTATCTACTGAAATTCGGCAACCAATCTACCTCCCCCACACTCTCAGGTAGTGCATTCCAGATCCAAGCATCAGGATCACAACATTTTAAGGGCATTGAAGGGAAAGATTCTGACCATTGTGTCTGCAAACAATCTCGAAATGAGCATTTTGGCCCACTGCCATTTCCCAGTACCATTAAATATTGTCTCTCTTCAAAAGATCATCTTATGTCCGCTTGAATGCCTCGATTGAACTTGACTCCACAAACTTCCAGGCCTTTCATTGCAGGCCAGAACAACTTGTTGTGCTAAAAAAAAAATTTCCTCACACCATTGTTGCTTCCTTTGCAAATCTCTTCATACCTGTGCCCTCTCAATCATGAGATTTTCACCAGCGTGATCAGGGTCTTCCTATTTACTTTGCCCAGCCATCTAATTATTTTGAACATCTCCATCAAACCTCCTGTTAGCCACCTTCTCTGCATCGAGGACAGTCCCAACATTTATCCTCGTAGCTGAATTTTCTCATCCCTGGAACCCAGACCGCTCTGAACAACCTGCAATGTGTTCACACACTTCCATTATTTTGGTGCCACGAGCTGCACACGTTACACCAGCTGAGGTCCAACGGAAGCCTTATATAATTTCAACATAACCCCTCCCCCTTTTCTTGTTCTCCATACCCCTATTATTATAGCCCAGAGCACATTATGATTTATTAAATGCTCACTCCGCCTGTTCTACCACTTTCCACGACCTATGGGCATACTTACGACGGTCTTTCTGCTACTTCGAGCCTTTCAAACTTTCGCCCCTCATTTTGCATTGTCTTCTCATGTTCCTCCTACCAAAATATATCAACTTGCACTTCTCTGCATTGAATCGTAACTGCCACCTCTCTCTTCACTCCACCAACTTGTCTATGTTATTTTGAATTGCTACACTGTCCTCCGCGCAATATACTACACTCCCAAGCTTCGAATCATCCACAAACTATAAAATATTTCCACGCACACCAAGATCAAGATGTATCAGGAAAAGCAAGGGTCCCAATTCATGACCCATGGGTATTTCTACCGAAAAACTTCCCCAAACCCAAAATGATATCAATTGATCCTAACTCTCTGCTCCATCTTCTCCAACAAAAAAAAAATGTATCCCTGTTGTTAATCAAAAACAGAATTACCTGGAAAAACTCAGCAGGTCTGGCAGCATCGGCGGAGAAGAAAAGAGTTGACGTTTCGAGTCCTCATGACCCTTCGACAGAACTTGCGTTTGAGTCCAAGAAAGAGTTGAAATATAAGCTGGTTTAAGGTGCGTGTGTGGGGGGCGGAGAGATAGAGAGACAGAGAGGTGGAGGGGGTTGGTGTGGTTGTAGCGACAAACAAGCAGTGATAGAAGCAGATCATCAAAAGATGTCACAGACAATAGTACAATAGAACACATAGGTGTTAAAATTAAAGTTGGTGATATTATCTAAACGAATGTGCTAATTAAGATTGGATGGTAGGGCACTCAAGGTATAGCTCTAGTGGGTTTTTTTAATATATAATGGAAATAGGTGGGAAAAGGAAAATCTTTAAAATTTATTGGAAAAAAAGGGGAAGGGGGAAACAGAAAGGGGGTGGGGATGGGGGAGGGAGCTCACGACCTAAAGTTGTTGAATTCAATATTCAGTCCAGAAGGCTGTAAAGTCCCTAGTCGGAAGATGAGGTGTTGTTCCTCCAGTTTGCGTTGGGCTTCACTGGAACAATGCAGCAAGCCAAGGACAGACATGTGGGCAAGAGAGCAGGGTGGAGTGTTGAAATGGCAAGCGACAGGGAGGTTTGGGTCATTCTTGTGGACAGACCGCAGGTGTTCTGCAAAGCGGTCGCCCAGTTTACGTTTGGTCTCTCCAATGTAGAGGAGGCCACATTGGGAGCAACGGATGCAGTAGACTAAGTCGAGGGAAATGCAAGTGAAATGCTGCTTCACTTGAAAGGAGTGTTTGGGTCCTTGGACGGTGAGGAGAGAGGAAGTGAAGGGGCAGGTATTGCATTTTGTGCGTGGGCATGGGGTGGTGCCATAGGAGGGGGTTGAGGAGTAGGGGGTGATGGAGGAGTGGACCAGGGTGTCCCGGAGGGAGCGATCCCTACGGAATGCCGATAAGGGGGGGGTGAAGGGAAGATGTGTTTGGTGGTGGCATCATGCTGGAGTTGGCGGAAATGGCGGAGGATGATCCTTTGAATGCGGAGGTTGGTGGGGTGATAAGTGAGGACAAGGGGGACCCTATCATGTTTCTGGGAGGGAGGAGAAGGCGTGAGGACGGATGCGCGGGAGATGGGCCAGACACGGTTGAGGGCCCTGTCAACGACCGTGAGTGGAAAACCTTGGTTAAGGAAGAAGGAGGACATGTCAGAGGAACTGTTTTTGAATGTAGCATCATCGGAACAGATGCGACGGAGGCGAAGGAACTGAGAGAATGGGATGGAGTCTTTACAGGAAGCAGGGTGTGAGGAGCTGTAGTCGAGATAGCTGTGGGAGTCGGTGGGTTTGTAATGGATATTGGTGGACAGTCTATCACCAGAGATTGAGACAGAGAGGTCAAGGAAGGGAAGGGAAGTGTCAGAGATGGACCACGTGAAAATGATGGAGGGGTGGAGATTGGAAGCAAAATTAATAAATTTTTCCAATTCCTGACGAGAGCATGAAGTGGCACCGAAGTAATCATCGATGTACCGGAGAAAGAGTTGTGGAAGGGGGCCGGAGTAGGACTGCAACAAGGAATGTTCCACATACCCCATAAAGAGACAGGCATAGCTGGGGTCCATGCGGGTACCCATAGCCACACCTTTTCTTTGGAGGAAGTGAGAGGAGTTGAAGGAGAAATTGTTCAGTGTGAGAACAAGTTCAGCCAGACGGAGGAGAGTAGTGGTGGATGGGGATTGTTCGGGCCTCTGTTCGAGGAAGAAGCTAAGGGCCCTCAGACCATCCTGGTGGGGGATGGAGGTGTAGAGGGATTGGACGTCCATGGTGAAGAGTAAGCGGTTGGGGCCAGGGAACTGGAAATTGTTGTTGTGACGTAAGGTGTCAGAGGAATCACGGATGTAGGTGGGAAGGGACTGGACAAGGGGAGAGAGAAGGGAGTCAAGATAATGAGAAATGAGTTCTGTGGGGCAGGAGCAAGCTGAGACAATCGGTCTACTGGGGCCGTTCTGTTTGTGGATTTTGGGTAGGAGATAGAAGCGGGCCGTCCGAGGTTGGGCGACTATCAGGTTGGAAGCTGTGGGAGTGAGATCCCCAGAGGAGATGAGGTCAGTGACAGTCCTGGAAACAATGGCTTGATGTTCAGTGGTGGGGTCATGGTCCAGGGAGAGGTAGGAGGAAGTGTGCGAGTTGACGCTCAGCCTCCACGAGCTAGAGGTCAGTGCACCAGACAACAACAGCACCACCCTTGTCAGCGGGTTTGATGACAATGTCAGGGTTGGACCTGAGAGAATGGAGTGCAGTACGTTCAGAGAGAGACAGGTTAGAATGGGTGAGAGGAGCAGAGAAATTGAGACGACTAATGTCGCGCCGACAGTTCTCAATGAAAAGGTCGAGAGAAGGTAAGAATCCAGAGGGAGCGGTCCAGGTGGAGGGAGAATATTGGAG
Source organism: Carcharodon carcharias (assembly GCF_017639515.1). Classification (NCBI taxonomy): domain Eukaryota; kingdom Metazoa; phylum Chordata; class Chondrichthyes; order Lamniformes; family Lamnidae; genus Carcharodon; species Carcharodon carcharias. The sequence continues at coordinate 69,005,529 of NC_054488.1, forward strand.
ATGGGTAAAAGGATCTGTTGAACTGGGAGAGGACTCCTGCCCAAAGAAGTGAGCCCGGAGATGAAGACGGCAGAAGAAGAGTTCAGTATCATGCCGAGCCCGAAATTCATTGAGGTGAGGGTGTAAGGGTATGAAACTAAGTCCTTTGCTGAGCACTGAACGTTCAGCATCGGAGAGGGGAAGGTCAGGGGGTATAGTGAATACACGGCTGGGGTTGGGATTGGAAGAAAACGTGGGGACGGAGGAACAGGCAGGGGTGGGGGGTCCTAGATGGGTGTTGGTGTCAATGAGTTGTTGTAGCTTGCGTTCCTTAGCACTTGAGAGAAAGAGAAAAAGTTTCTTGTTGAGGCGTCGGATGAGCCGAAGGATAAAATGAAACTGGGGGCATGCGCAGCTTTGAAAAAGGGTACAGCGGTGCTGCTGGAGGGAGAGGTCGAGTGTGTTCATATGGTGGCGCATGGCACTGAGTGTGGATTTCAGAATGTGACGGGAACAGCAGTCCGAGAAATGTTTTATGTCCCGGAGATACCTGTAATCCTGGGTGGGTTCGAAACATGAGGGGTGGAATTTCAGTTGAAATCCACGTGGGGTAGGTCGGAGACGGAGACAGTCACTGAGAAAGGAGATATGGCTGTGAAAGCGGGTTTTAGTAAACACCTTGTCAAACACTAGGAGGGAAATGGAAAGCAATGAAGGTGAGCAAGACAACAGAGAGATACGGAAATCTTGTCGCAGAGAGGAACAGAACTTCTTCAAGGAGGTAGGCATTTCTTGAAGAGCAGTGGCAGTCAATTAAACACAGAGATAAAAACAAAAAAAACTGCGGATGCTGGAAATCCAAAACAAAAACAGAATTACCTGGAAAAACTCAGCAGGTCTGGCAGCATCGGCGGAGAAGAAAAGAGTTGATCTTTATCCCTGTTGTTAATGTTCGTTTACTTCATGTTCAAATCTTATCTCACAATCTTGTTTTGAGGCACTCCATCGAATGCCTGATGAAAGTCAATGCACAGCACATCAACAGCATTAGCCTCATCGACATTTTATGGCACGTGTTGAGAAACCTCCAGCAACGTAATTTAACATGACTTTCTCTTTATAAATACATGCTGGGCCTTCCTTGACAAACTGATGGTGTTAATTGTGCATGTCGCTTCTTATTACATCCCGAAAAATTAGTTCCAGAATCTCGGTCAAACATGCAGTTAAACTGACCATTCTGTCATGGCGGGCTTTAGCTTTTGACCAGATTTCAAGAAAGGAGCAATGTTTGCAATCCTCCAGCATTGCTGAACCTCCCCTGAATCCAGAGAAGGGTGACCACTCACTGACTAACTTAGAAACCCCTTTAAAATTGTACACTTCATTTGACGTTGATCTTCCTCCAAATGGAGTATATTCACAATCCCCTGTAATAAATTCCAGCTTTCACTCGTCCGCCAAATGCATTTGCTGCAGAGCACGAAAGGAGAGAGGGATCATATTAGAAATGAAAGGACAAGAGAAGCGTCTATTTTGGAAGACCCCAGGAGAATGAGGCTCCAGGGTCCGTTCATTCTGACAGTTCACACAGCAGCAAGAAAGCAAAATTCCCTGATGAGGACCAAACCCGGGTGGCAGGAGTGGGACCGCATTTAATAGAATCTTTTCCGAAAACACAGAAGGATTGTTCAGACAATAAAAGCTTCAACTGTGTTCGGTAGAACAATTACATGAAAAGTGTGACAAAAGTAAAATCATTTTCTTCTATTTTTTTCTATTGACTGCTAAGAAGGTTAATAGGACTAAGTGTATATTTGTCTGTCCGTGCAATTTAAATGCATTTGGAGTGAAGTAGATTTCAAGGCTGAAATCATGAAAATAAGCTTGTGTGTTGCCTGCCTATGTGCACATACAGGGCTGCCTTAGCGTGTAAGGGGTGAAGCAAATGTTCAGTGTAGATAAATGAAGGGATTTCAATTCCAAACGGGTGTTAGTATGTTTAAAACTACCCAGATAAGCAAAGCTCAGCAGTGTGTTTATTTTTCCCAAAAGTTTTCTGTCAATATAGGCAAAATGAAATTGTTTTACATCGTAAGAAAGATACAGTTTCAAAGACATGTGGAACAATATAATTCACATCCTAAAAGTGGAATCATGTATGAAGAAGAAGAATTAAAGGCTACGTGGTGTAAGGCGATGTAAAATCTAAGAGGAATGTAGGAAAAAGCCGTAATTTTGCCTCCAGCCATTTGTGCATAAGTCTCCAGTATAAAGAAATTTACGTTGGGGAAAACCATTTGGAATTGCTGTGACCAGTGCTTATTTTGTTGCATTGTTTGTTTTCTTTTAAATTTAAAACTTATTTTGGACTGCTGCCTTAAAAGGGCTTTAACGGAGGCTAGGTTTGATTATTACATTTAGGATAAAAATCAGTAGTATTTAATCGTTGTCTTACTTATGACCTTTAAATATGTTGTTATCTCATTAAATATTTTTACTTAATTTTAAAAATCTCGAAATCGATCAGTGGAATCGTTGCAGCTTAAGTCAGTGCACACATCTTCCTGTGCTATATAAAAATAACAAAATCGTTGTGGTAGCGCGACCAAGCGTGATCTTGTGGATTTGGTCCGCCTGTCACACATCAGCTGCCACTTCCTAACAACAGTGAGGGTGACTAGTTCCACAAGCTGCGGATGTACAGCTTTCAAACTCCAACCCCCCCCAATCTAATCAATGTGGCTCCTCTGGAATCTGCAAGGTCACTATTGATCCTTTATAACTCACCGTTCCCAAAACCATACACAGCCTTCCAGTTGTGGCCCAACCGAGGCTTCGCAATGTGGGGAGATCCTTTTCTTCGCTCTTTAACAGCTTCTGTTACAAGTTGTACAGCAAGGGGAATTATGTTATATATATCGACTGAGTACAATGAGGATATGATTGGTGAGTGCAAATTTCTTTGAAAAAAAAATCGATTTTAAAACAACGTTTTATTTTTTTTAAAAATCGATATATGTAAAATATCCCGGAATCCAACTCTTTGTGTCACTGGGTCGGAGAAATATTATTAGTTCTCTCACACTGTGCATGGGCAATGGAGGAGCACCTGGAGATCTGTCAATATTACAATTATTTATTATCTCAGAGTTTTCAAAGCGAAATTGGATAAATACTTGAATGAGATGGAAGCAAGCAGGATTTTTGAAAGAGACATAAAGTAATTGGATGGTCTTTGTACAAAGCTGACAGAGCAGCGATGGGCAGAAGGTCCTCCTATAGTGCGGTGCCATTTGATGATAGCATTTTAAAATCACTCTGTCTCCAATATTCTGTGTTTCAGCAGCTGAATTCCATTCTTCAGAAGCAAAGACCCAAAGTTTTTCCGTATGGTGGCACAGATTTACATTTTATCCTCGCATATTGCTTGCTTCTAACAACACCACAAGCTGCGATGTACAGCTTTCGCTTAGCGTAGCGATTATTATGTTTCCCTAACACACGAAAAGTACGTGGTTCGAAACATTCCAGAAACATTTTCACAATCTGTGCATTCACGATTGTGGCATACAGGACATTCTAACAACGCCTCCTGGTTAATGCTTACCCGCCAATCAGAAACATATTATCCGCTCCTTGTTACGTTCATGTTTATGGGAGTTTGCTGAGAGTTGTTGGGCTGCCACATTTACTATATCCCAACAATGATGGCGCTTCATTGGCTGGAAAGCGCTTTGACCCCTCCGCTGATCCAGAAAAGCGCTTTATAAATGCAAGTTTCTCTTTCTTTAATTGTTTTAAATCCCAATCGTCTTGTTAATGACTCTGGTAAGTAGAAATAGTCTCTCGCTATCTGCCTATCAGGCCGCCCTCACCTCATGATTTTGCACAACTTCATGAACTCATCCTTTAATATTATTTGCACTAAAGAGGATCAAAAGGACAAACACAGTCTGCATGTTGGTGAGCCGTTAAAATTATTTGTGAAGCGGAATCAGAGGAGAATGAAGGGCGAACTGTCCGTCTTGAATAATCTGGGACATTGACTCAGATTTTATCAGTGATGTTATCTGATCTGAGGCTTAGAAATATTTTACATTCTGCAAATCCTGAATTCAAACTTAATGTGGTTTTCAAAACAAAAATAATATTAGTAACAGAGAAGAAACCGAAAGGCAGAAAGAGAGACTTCGGTTGTCAGAGACCTATTTACCGTCACATGCATGTGTTGCCTAGAGTGCGATCACACTGCCTCCATTTCTCCATAATGAATACCCCACCCATTATATGGGAAGAGTAAAACTGATAGATAACAACTTCATCCCGGAGCGGCAATCTGAAACTTAAACGGATCGACACCCTGATTAAGGAAATCTTGCCATATGCATTTTTGCCTGTCTTTCTGAGGCAATCGGTTAGCACATTTGGCTATTAACCGAAAGGATCATATTAGGAGATCTCCCAGTGTTTGCAATTTTCTTCCCGTTCGCATGCATTGTCACTCACTTCTGTCTATCATTGGGCACTTGAGCAGCGAAAAAATAGAGCCGAAACCATGGCAGCGTTACTGTTCTCCAATGAATTCCCACAAAACAGCCTTTTTTTCTGATTAATGTTTCAAACATAATGCGAAATAAATTAGAGACAATTTAAGGTACTAAATACAGATTCTATTTTTTTATAGAGTTGAGGGATCGAGGCCGCTAAAATTGGGTTTTGGCCGAAAACACCCCAGCTTAAAGTTAAGGCGCGCGTTTGATTTTAACAGAAAGATCGAGAAAGGACAATACAAAAATAATTGCTGTGGGGAAAAGGCGGGGTTGTCGATTACACTGAATTCTTCTTCTGTAAGTTGGCCCGTCCCGAAGGGCCGAATGCCTCCCATCTTTGCTACCCTTATCGCTTGTTTAGACCCCATCTTGCACTTTCTGTACTTCACCAATGGCTTCGCTAATTAGCTTCCCCTTTGATTTGTTGCAGAGCAAACCTCCATCGATAGAGACGAATAAAAAATGCACTGGACAGTTATAACATAGGGTAGCCGGAAAGGGACATAGGAACAGCATTAGCCCAATAACAGCGTGGCTGATCCAGTTGAACCCATGCTCCTCTTCCTGTCTTCCCCCATAAAACTTGATTCACTTGCCTAACGAATTTCTGTTTCAACCAGCCTTGAAGAATTTCAATAACCAACCCTCCACTGCTTTCTGGGATACAAAATTCCGCACATGAAGGACATAAAATTCCGCTCATCAAAAAAAAAATCTCCTCGTTTCTGTATCACTAGGGAGTTCTCTTATTTTGCTACTATGTCCGCTAGCTTTACAATTCCCCCGGCAGATGCACATCCTCTGGGCATGCACGCTATCAAGTACTCTCAGGATCTTATGTGTTTTAATAAGAACACCATAAATGCTGTGTGACCTGTCACAATGCACTGATCCTGGGGTATCATTCTGCTGCGATCGACAAACACAGTCGAGTCTCTTCTTTCATTCTCGCTCTTTAAGTTCGTTTTCCTTATCTGCTCTTCAAGAAATGTATTTGGGCGGACAAATGACAGCTGAAACTTAATGCAGGTAAGTTTGAAGAGAATCGTTATGGTCGGAAGAAAGAGAAGAAGCAACCTCAAATGAAGTGTACACTTCTAAACATGTTACTATGTTGCACGGGGAGTAAAATAGAAAGGGACTCAGGGGAGGCACTAGATGACTCAAGAATTGCAAACATTAACTCTTTGTTGAAATAAATGTTGTAAGGATAAGTCCAGCAGTTACAGAGGAGTCAGTTCAACTTCAGTTTTGGTAAAATTTCTAGAAACTATTTTTGGGAAAAAAATCGAAGTCACGTGAATTTAATAAGGAAGACTCGGCATGGATTGCTAGAGGGGAAATCGAGTTCTACTAACTGGCTGGAGTTTGTATTTTACAAGGTAAAAATAAAGATCAATGAGGATAATGGTTTTTTTGCGTTGTCTGCGTGAATTTTCAAAGGCAATTGTTATTGTGCAACACAACAGACTTATGAGCAACGGAATTTTTCGTGTACAGAAGGGAACAGTGGCAACGTGTTTATTAAATTGGGTGAAAAATCGGAAGCCAAGAATAATGGTCAATGATTTTTCTGGTGGCTGGGTGAAGTTTTGTTGTGGAGTTTCTAACGGGACGCTTTTGGAAACCTTGCTTTTTCTGACATAATTTAATGATCTGGATCATTGTGTCTAGGGGAACATGTCGATGTTTGTGGATGGAACCAAGCTTGGAAGTGTTTCACATTGCGAGGGGACAGTGTTGAACTTCAGAAGAACTTAGAGAAGTTGGTGGATTTTGCAGATAGGTGGCAGATAAAATTCATTGCAGCGATGTGCGAGCTGAGGCAATTAGGTAGGAAGAACTTGAACCGACAATGGAATATAAGGGTTGATATTTTAGAGGTAGAGAAGCGACAGAAAGAACTAATTGTGTATGTGCATTAATCATTGAAGGTAGAAGCACTGGTGGAGAGAACAGTCAATAAAGCATGTAGCAACCTCGGCTTTAGTAATGGGAGTATGGAGAACAAGAGCGGGGTGGTTAAGCTGAATTTATTTACGATAATTTTGGGACCTCAGCTGGAGCATTGGGCACGCTTCTGGGCGTCTCAATAGAAGAAGGATGTGAATGCATTGCAGTGAGTGTAGACGCTGTTTACAGGAATTTTTCCAGGAGTTCGAAACGTCAGCTATGAGGATTGATCTGGCAATGTAGGGACCGTTTTCCATGGAGAGAAGGCGGCGAGCAGGAGAACTGATAGCGATGTTCAACATCATGAGAGGCTTCACGCAGTAGAATGGAGAAGCTGATCTCGCTTGGAGAAGGGTGAAGAACGATAGGGCAGAGATATTAGTGATTTGCAAAAGAAGGAAATGGGACGTGAGGATAAACAAACATTATTCACTCAATGAGTTCTTCGGCTCTGGCGTGCACTGCCTGGAAGGGTGGTGGAGGCACGTTCAATCGTGGAATTCAAGACTGTATTAGATGATTATCTGAACAGAGACAGTGTGAAAGGGCATGGTGAAATGGCAGGATAATGCTTCTCGGTCATATTGCTCAATTGGAGAATGACGGAAAGAACAGTGTCCTTGTGTGCCGTGCAGGTTCTGTGATTATGTTGTTAGGGTCTGGAATTCAGTACCTGAGATTGTGGGCGAGGCAGATTCAATTTCCGAATTTCATAAGGAAATTGAACAAAAAGTGGTGGTTTCCGGGGAAGAGGCAGGATACTGGGAACAGGCGAGTTTGCTTCCAGATGAGAAAAAATATCTCATTTTTCATCCTGAGATGAGGAATTCTGCTTCCTGTCAGATGCCCGCAATTTGGTGGGATTATTTATTTATTCTTTCCAGAAAGCAGTGGAGTCTGGCTGCTTGAATTCATTGAAGACCATTTTTTGCTGGACAAGGAGTCATGAAGTTGGGGCTGATGATCACAAAGGAATGTGGAGTTGAGATCATAACCAGATCAGCTACAAAATATTGGATGTTGAAACAGGGTCAAAGGCCTGAGCGGTCAACACCTGATCGAAGCGCAATGTTAATTTGACTCGGGCCAAGTGGCTTTTATCTCTGGTGTTAAAATTGGCCCTGATTGCCTAATACCATGATTGGCTCGAGTGGTGAAATGAATCCATTCCTGCTCCTATTTGTTACGTTCTTATTCAATACTGATATCAATGAAGGGTATGCGAACTCGACTCTCCAACGATGAACAGCCCTGTGTTTAGGTGACCTTCTCTCGGGAGCTGTCTTTTCAAGTCCATCCATAAGCGCGGTTTCTGGTAGTTAGACTTTATAGCAATTCCCTTCAGATGCGCTTGTGTAGCAATAATCTTCAATTCGTTATTTTGGTCGTAGGAAATAGGGAAGGCGATGTAAATTGGATGTTGACGGCAAGCAAGTGGGAGCGAGTCCCAGCTTTCTCTGCTGTGACATTTCTCTTATTTTATTTGAACAATGTTAACATTGCTCGCAAAGCTGCTGTTGTGGCAGAGTGGTTAAGGCGATAACACTAGAAATTTGTTGGTGTCTACCCACGCAGTTTTGAATACTACTGACTGTGCTGATCATCTTTCCTTCATTTAGTTATATCCAGAACTAAGGATTGGCTAAATGGAAAGCGAACACTGTCAAACAGTCTCTGTTCTTCCAGCTTAAATTCCAACGTTCCTTCATTTTCCTTCATCCACAAACATTCACCAAATATGTTGCCGGAAATGGAACAAAACTGAGCCAAATTGTTGGCAACCTTACTAACCGTTTGATTGCCTCTCATTAGAGGCAAACTCCTGCTCTCTGTCACGCTTTGTGTATTGCCTGTGAGTAAATGTGGTTCAGTTCCCCGAGGGTTGAGCACATTTTTAATACCAGAACATTTAGTCAATTCATACTAGGCTCCATTGTAAATGATACAGATTTTACTAACATGTTTATACGTTGTAAGATCAGATTGACACGGTCTGTATTGTTTTTGGGTGGTGAATGCTTATTGACTCAGTGCCCGTATGTTACAAAGCGGACAATGTTGAAATTTTCACTGAGTAATAATTAATGAGATAGTGGGTGCACTCGCTGTGATAGTGTGCTCCAGTTCCATAAATGCGCTCAATGTCCATTGCTCTGAACTCACTAATTTCATAGGCTTGATGTTATGCAGACGGTACATATATTTGTTCGTTGTATTTGAAATCAATATTCATTAATGTGAGAGAACTTAATGAGTAACAGCAGGCCTGTCAAAGAACACAAAGCAGAAGTATGCCTGAAATGTGAGTAGCAGCAAGACTACACACAGACTAAATGGCTCTCGTTGGTTTGAAATCACAAACGCGACAGCTGATGGCGCTGCATGAATTTGCCAGAGGGACACGATGGTTGGCCACTGGTTATATTGCGGTGCCTTCACTTTCGTCATTCGATTCCCTGGGTCAGTGATTTGAAAAATGATGCAACGAGAAAACTATGAACAATTCAACAAAGGCCCAAAACTTTAGATGTTGCCTACACAAATTCTGCCATACTTGTTGAGCACTTCTACCGCTTTCAGTTTCAATTATAATTACAGACCTTAACATAACATAAGGGAAGTAGGAGGGAGGAAATAATCAGATCAGCCATGATCTTATAGAATGGCGGAGCATGCTTGAGGGGCCAAGTGGCCTAAAACCGCTACAATCCGTATGTTTGCATGATCTTAAGTTCGTATTCTGCCTCAAAATCTTCATAGCAGTCATGGTGATTAGGTTGTTACTTTTTTTCGAAATTGTAAGTGCAACATGAGATAGGTTTACCCCAGGCTTTTGAAATGGAGACGGATCAGTTCGGCTGAGGGTTCCACAGATGGGGTGTGAGTGACATTTTCATTTTTTGATCAATGAAGCGGTTGTTTGATTTCGAAAGAAATTGTGTGATGTTTACAGATAACGAGGCAAGTCATGCAGAGTAATACCTTTATTATTCCCAAAGGCGAAAGGGCATATTGACCACAGGATGCACTGTTATATAATGGGAAAAGTAAATTTCTAAAGGCATGATGAGCCCTGCAATGTTACAGATTAAAGATAGATAAACATGTATAAAGGAGGATGGAGATCAATGCGGGAATTCGGCCGAGGGAAATCTGGAAAGTTGCACAGTGTGAACCAGACTTTTGAAAAGCCTATAGCACACTGACGATCTGCTACTCCATGAAATGACATTGTGTCAAAAGCCTTCGAAATTCCACTGTCGAGTTGGTGCTGTAGTAAACTTGCCGGATTGCCTATCTATGTTGAAATACATTTCCAACGGTTGCCATACACAGGGTGTAAATCTGGTCGTCAGGGTAATTAAGAATTGTAGGGTTTGTTACCACAGCAAGTAAAAGTAAACTTATGTATGATTTTAACGTTATTTTATTTGGCTAATAAAGATTTTATTATAATTTCTAAAATCTATAAAGTTGTTGGTGGGCTTATAATTCCGAATTCAGTGCATAAATCTTCTCATAATAATTACATTCCATTATGAGAGAGTGGCCAAGTTCTCCTTGTGGATTTTGTCCGGCTAGTACATGTCGCTTGGCATTTCCAGCCATGATGTGATAATTTTCCTCTCACTCCACTCGTACTGGCAGAGCCTTAATGTATTTTCTCCTGTCAATTAATAATGAATTCATGTTCCTTCAAGCAACTTCAACAAGTTATTTTTATTGACGTGATTCAAAAGCAGATCACGATGGAAAAAGCGCCTATATCCTAATCATGAAACAGTCAGCGAAGCTGCCGACAGATCTTGCAGCAAGGTTTGGTTATTACTTGGTATTCCTTAACCATCGCCACCCTAGACAAAACTATCCGACAGTGTGGTGTGTTAAGCTAAAAAAACAAACTAATTCTCCACGATGTTATTGTAAGTTGACTGGCCAATAAATACTTAGTGTTAGGGACAGTGAGTTAATATATAGCTTAGGACATGGGAATTAAGGCGAATGATCAAAAACAAAAAAAAAACACTATAAAAATGAAATAAAATAATTTTAAAACTACCTAATACGTATTGCTGTGTAGCTAAGAAACATCTAACTTTTATCTCTGTATGGCACTAGCATTTGATTAGCACAGTAAATTGTAGCAGACATAAGCATTACTCTAAGTTACTAAAGAAAGTAATTAAATTAAATAAACTAAATAACCTCAGTAACATCGGAAGCGCTTACGTTATTTTGCAGCTGTGGAATGCAATGCCTTTTGCATGCCAAGGTCCTAGAAAAACAAGTATGCAGGAAGTATAAGCAGCTGAATGAGTTGGGACCAGGAGTATTGAGCTGGAAGTCGAACGGCAGGCATTGCACAACATAAGGAGCTCACTCTCAATCTCTTTCACTCTCCCTCTTTCTCTCTCTCTCCGCATGTCTTTGACTTTCGAGGAGAGATTCAGTCCGGTAGGATAATATTCGTTGGAGTTCAGAAGAATGATTGCGTAACTCATAGAAATCTAAACAACTCTAACAGGGCCAGACAGGGTAGATGCAGGAAGGATGTTCCCGATGTTGGGGGAGTCCAAAACTGGAGAAAAGAGCCTGAGGATACTGGGTAGGCCATTGTGGACTGAGATGAGGAGAAATTTCTTCACCCAGAGAGCAGTGATCCTGGGGAATTCGTTACCACAGAAAGCAGTAGAGGCCAAAACAATGCATGTTCTCAAATCGGAGTTAGATGTAGTTCTTGGGGTGAAAAGGATCAAAGGATATGGGGAGAAAGCAGGAGCATGTTCCTGATTACCATGATCAGCCTTGATGATGGTGAATGGTGAAGCAGGCTCGAAGGGCCGAATGGCCTAATCTAGCTCCTATTGTCTATGTTTCTGTGTTTCTCCCTCAGCCTCACTGTATCTCCACCATTCTCTCTCTCATACTCTCCCTTTTCTGCCTCTCTGCCCCTCTCACTCGCTCTGTCTCAGTATCTCACTCCCTGTCTTCCACTTTCACTGACTATTCCACCCTGTCGCTTTTTGTCCCTCCTTCCTTGTCTGTCTGTCTGTCCCTGCCCTCCACTCTCCATCTCTGCTTGTATCTCCTGTATATCAGACTTTCTGTACTCGCCCCCTTTCTCTTTCTCTGCCCCTCTCTCGCTCTTTTTCTGTCCTTCTGTCTCTGTCTCTGCCTCTCTATTGCTGCCCATCTCTCCCTGCACCTACACCACTCTGTCTAAGCCTCTCTCTCTCTCTTTTTCTCCACCTCTTTCTTTTGATTCTGATCCTCTATCTCACTGCCTCTCTAATTTTCCGCCTCTGCCCATCTGCATATCCATCACTGTCAAGTCCTTCCTATCTGCCTCTCCCCCCAGCCTCTGTCTCTCCCTCTGCCGCTGTCTCTCTGTGTGCCTTTCTCTCTCTCTCTCTGTCTTTGTCTGCGTCTCTCTCTTATTGCCTCAATCCCTCTCTGCCACTCTCTCTGTGTGTATACTCTCTCTCTCTCTTTCTCTTCCGTCTCCCTCCTTCTCTCTCTCCCTCCCTCTCCCTGTCTCACTCTCTTTGTCTTTCTCTGTCTGTTCTCTTCCCCTGTATCCCTCTCTTTTCTTTCTCTCCTCCCTTTCTTCTCTCTATACTTGTATTTTTTTTTCCTCTGTCCGTCTATGTAACTAACTATCTATCTCCGCCTCCCAGCTCTCTCTGCCTCTGTATCTCTGCCCAGGCCTCCCTTTCCCGCTGTCTCTCTCATTGCCTCTGCCCCTCTCTGTTGGCTCTACCTCACTCTTTCTCTCTCTCTCTTTCTATCACCTATTTTCTCTCTCGCACTCTTTATCTAACTCCTTCTCTCCCTGAAACGATTTGTGCTTCTCTTTCTACTCCATCTCTCTCTCTATTCATCTCTACATTTACACATCCCATCCCCCCCTCTCTCTCAGTTTCGTCTATCTTCCTCCCTCTACAGCATTCTCTCTATCAGTCTGCTCCCCTCTCTCTGTCTCTCTCACTTTACTTCTCTGTATTTCCCTTTTTCAATGACTATCTGTAACGCTGTGCTCCCTCTTTACCTCTCTCTCTCTCTCTATCTCTCTCTTTGACTCTCCTCTCCCTCACTCTCTCACTCTACATGTCTAACTGAGTCTCAATCTCATTAATTCTCCCTCCGACTGTGACTCACTCTGCCTCACTCTCCCTTTTCTCCCACTCTCTCTGTGTGTCACCATCTCAGTCTGTATTGCTCCCTAGACATTCCGCTCTCAGTATGTGCTTCACTCTATCTATATGCCATTCTTTCACTTCATAGTTCTCTCTCTGCATCGCCATTCCTCTCTCTCTCTCTCTATATATCTCTCTCTCTTTTTCTCTCTCTCTACTCTCTTCCTCTCTCCCCCTCTCACTCCCTCTCTCTCGCTTTGTCTCTGCATCACTCTGTCCATCTCGCTGTCTCTCTACGTATAATTGTATCTCACCCTCTTGCCAGCACAATTTTATCACTCTCTGTCTCTATCTCTCTCTCTCTCTCTCTCTCTTTCTCTATCTCTTTCTCTGTCTCTCTCTCTCTCCTGTTCTGTCTCTATCTGGCTCACAGTTTGCCTCATCCACTCCAATACTCTCTCTTCGCCTCTATTCTCACTTTTCCCATCTCTCTCTCCACACCCTCGTAAATCTCTCTCCATCTCTCTCATTTTCCTGCACTTTCTCTCTCTTTGCCTTCATCTCCCACTCTCGCTCACATGGTCTCCCTCCCTATCTGCCTTATTCTCTCTGCCTCTCTCTCTCTTTCTTAATCTATCTCTCTATCTCTTTCTGTACCTCGCACTCTGTCCTCTCTAGCCCTCTCCCTATTGCTCTCTTGTCCATCAGTATCTGTCTCTCTCTCCCTCTCTCTCTATCTGTCTGTCCAAGTCTATGTTTCTTTCTCCATCTCTTTCTCCGTGTCCCTCTCTCAGTCACGCTCTTTTGCTCTCTGCCCTCTCTCTCTCTCTCTGTCTCTACCTATCTCTCTCTCTCTCTCGCACACTGCCTCTCTCGTTGCCTCTCTCTCGCTCTGTCCCTCTCCACCATGCAATTTCCCTCTCTGCCTCCATCCCTCTCTCTGTCCTTTTCTGTCTCTCTCTCCCATTCTTTCTAATCATGTATATCTCTTTCTTGTCATTTCTCTCGCTATTTCACTGTCTCTCCCTCTCTGCCTCTCTCTCTGTCTTTCTCTCACTCATTTCAAAGTATCTTTCTCTGTAGGCCACTCCCCGACTATCTCCCATCTCTCTCTCTCTCTCTCTCTCTCTCTCTCACTCAGTGACTGTCTGTTTATCACTGTCTCCACTTCTCTCCGCTGTCTCTGCCTATCTCAACCTCTCTTCAATTTCACTTCCTACCTCTCTCTCCAAAAATATCACTCATTCTTTCTGTTTATCTCACTTTCTCTCTGTCTCTGTCACTCTTTTTCATTTTCTCCTTCCTCCTCATTCTCTCCTTTTCTCTCGCTCTCTATCGCCCCTCTCTCTGTGTCTCCCCTTGTTTCTCACCCTCTCCTACTCTCCAGCTCTCTCATTATCTGGCTTACTCTCGCTCTGCCACCATTCCCCTCTCTCGTTTTCATTGTCTCCCAATCTACCTCACTCTCTCTGCCTCTCTCTCTATGACGCTGTCACTCTCCCTATCTGTCCTTCACTCTGTCCCCCTCCCCATCCCTAGCTTGTCCCTATCTCTCTCTCTCTCTCTCTCTCTCTCTCTGCATTGCCACCATACCGTCAGCACCACACACTTTCTCTCTCTGCCTGTGTCCCTCTCTATTTCTCTTGCTATCTCTCATCCCTTCCTTCGTTATTCTCCCTCTCTGTATCTTTTTCTCTTCGAAATTCTCTGTTTGCCTCTCTTCATCTCGTTACCTCTGCCTCTCAATCAATATCCCACTGTCACCACCTCTTCTTTTTTCCATCTCTCTTGGTCTCTCTCTCCCGTCATTGCTCTCTCTCAGCCTCTCTCCATTCCTGTCTGCTTATCTCTCTCTCTCTCTCTCTCTCTGCCTCTCTGTCTCTGCCGGTCTCTCTATGCCTCTGCCCATCTCTCTATCTCCCTCTCTCTCCCTCTCTCTCTCTCTTTGTCTCTGCATCACGCTGTCCATCTCGCTGTCTCTCTATGTATAATTGTATCTCGCCCTCTTGCCAGCACAATTTTATCACTCTCTCTCTGTCTCTACCTCTCTCTCTCTTTCTCTCTCTCTCTTTCTCTGTCTCTCTCTGTCTCTCTCTCTCTCCTGTTCTGTCTCTATCTGGCTCACAGTTTGCCTCATCCACTCCAATACTCTCTCTTCGCCTCTATTCTCACTTTTCCCATCTCTCTCTCCACACCCACGTAACCCTCTCTCCATCTCTCTCATTTTCCTGCACTTTTTCTCTCTTTGCCTTCATCTCCCACTCTCACTCACATGGTCTCCCTCCCTATCTGTCTTATTCTCTCTGCCTCTCTCTCTCTCTGTCTTAATCTCTCTATCTCTTTCTGTACCTCGCTCTCTGTCCTCTCTAGCCCTCTCCCTATCGTTCTCTTGTCCATCAGTATCTGTCTCTCTCTCCCTCTCTCTCTCTCTGTCCGTCCAAGTCTATTTTTCTTTCTCCATC
Source organism: Carcharodon carcharias (assembly GCF_017639515.1). Classification (NCBI taxonomy): domain Eukaryota; kingdom Metazoa; phylum Chordata; class Chondrichthyes; order Lamniformes; family Lamnidae; genus Carcharodon; species Carcharodon carcharias. The sequence goes on from NC_054488.1 coordinate 69,020,613, forward strand.
TCTTTCTCCATGTCCCTCTCTCAGTCACTCTCTTTTGCTCTCTGCCCTCTCTCTCTCTCTCTATCTATCTCTCTCTCTCTCGCACACTGCCTCTCTCGTTGCCTCTCTCTCGCTCTGTCCCTCTCCGCCATGCAATTTCCCTCTGTCACCTCTGCCTCCATCCCTCTCTCTGTCCCTTTCTGTCTCTCTCTCCCATTCTTTCTAATCATGTATATGTCTTTCTTGTCATGTCTCTCTCTATTTTTCTGCCTCTCCCTCTCTACCTCTCTCTCTGTCTTTCTCTCACGCATTTCAACCTATCGCTCTCTGTAGGCCACTCCCCGACTATCTCCCATCTCTCTCCCTCTCTCTCTCTCTCACTCAGTGACTGTCTGTTTATCACTGTCTCCACTTCTCTCCGCTGTCTATGCCTATCTCACTGTCTCTTCAATTTCACTTCCTACCTCTCTCTCCAAAAATTTCACTCATTCTTTCTGTTTATCTCACTTTCTCTCTGTCTCTGTCACTCTTTCTCATTTTCTCCTTCCTCCTCATTCTCTCCCTTTCTCTCGCTCTCTATCGCCCCGCTCTCTGTGTCTCCCCTTGTCTCTCTCCCTCTCCTATTCTCCAGCTCTCTCATTATCTGGCTCACTCTTGCTCTGCCACCATTCCCCTCTCTCGTTTTCGTTGTCTCCCAATCTACCTCACTCTCTCTGCCTCTCTCTCTATGACGCTGTCACTCTCCTTATCTGTCCTTCACTCTGTCCCCCTCCCCATCCCTCGCTTGTCCCTATCTCTCTCTCTCTCTCTCTCTGCATTGCCACCATACTGTCAGCACCACACATTTTCTCTCTCTGCCTGTGTCCCTCTCTATTTCTCTCGCTATCTCTCATGCCTTCCTTCGTCAATCTCCCTCTCTGTATCTCTCTCTCTGTATTTGTTCCTCTTCTAAACTTTCTGTTTGCCTCTCTTCATCTCGTTACTTCTGCCTCTCAATCAATATCCCACTGTCACCACCTCTTCTCTTTACCATCTCTCTTGGTCTCTCTCTCCCGTCATTGCTCTCTCTCCGCCTCTCTGTCTCTGCTGGTCTCTCTCTGCCTCTGCCCATCTCTCGCTCTCTCTCTCTCTCTCATTCTCTCTCACTCTCCCTCTATCTCTGGCACTGTCAATCTCTCGGTCAATCTGTCATTACGTGTCTCTCTGTCTCTGCCTCTCTGTCACTGCCAGGCTCTTTCATTACCTGCACCCTCTCTCTGTCTCTACACCTCTATCTATGAAACCACTCTTTCTCTGCCCATTCCTGTTTTTCTCTGTCCAACTCTCCGTGCTCCACTTTCTCTCTCTCTCTGTCCTTCGCTCTGTGCCTGCCGCTCTCGCTCTGTCTCTTTGAATTTGCCTGTGCCTCTCTATCCCTCTGCCCACTCTCCATCTCTTCCTCTCCACCTCTGAGTATGTCCCTCCGACTCTCTCCCACTGACTGCCTCTCTGTACCTCTTTCTCTCTTCTTTCCTGCCTTTGTCACCCTCTTGTTCTCTGCCCCTATCTTTCTCTCTGTGACATTCAGCTCTGCCTTTCTATCTCTGAATTTATCTCTGTGGCTTTAAGACACTGTCTCTCTCTCTCTCTCTCTCTCTCTGCCTCTCTCTCTCTGCCTCTATATTTCTGCCTCCATCTATCTACCCTCTTATCTTTCGAACTATTTTCCTATATACCCATCTATCTCATTCTCTGCCTTTCTCTCTTGCATGCCCCTTCTTCGTCCCAACCTGAATATCAGACTTTCTCACTCTCTGTCTCTGACCCTCTTTGTCATTTCTCCTTCCGTGTCTCACCCTCTCTCGTTCCATCTCTCTCTCTGTATCTGTGCTCACATCCTCTGTCTCTCCCTCTCACTCCACCTCGTTATCCCTGCCAATCCCTCTGACTCTATCACAAAGACCAACCCGCCCCTTCTCAGTCACCCTCTCTGATCATCTCCATCTCTCACGGTTTCCTGATATCCTTGACATTCTCCCATCACTCCTAATCATTCTCTTTTACTCGCTCCCTTTCACTGTCATCTCCCTTTTGCTCTCTCACTCTATATTGCTATTTGACTTTCTGAAGCTCATGTTTCTCACTTTGTCCATTAATCTTACTCTTCTCCTTCTCTTCTCTCTCTGTATCTTTCTCTACATATCGCTATCTCTGTCTCTTTTCTCTCTCTCTCTGTATATCTGTATTCGACCCTCTCCTCTGTCTCGCTCTCTTAATGCATCATTCTCTCTATGCATCACTCTTCCTGTACGCCACATGTTCTCTGTACATCTCTCTCTCTTTTTAATTTTCCCTATTTCTGTGGTTCTCACTGTATGTGTTTCACTCTTATTGTATGAATCTCCCCATTCCGCTCTCTTTCCATTTCTACATAGCTCCCTATCTGCATCAGTCTTTTCTCCGTCTCTCTCTCTCTCTCTCTATCTCTCTCTCTATCTCTCTCTCTTTCTCTCTCTCTCTCTCCCGCTTCTCTCTCTGTCATTGTCTCTCTCTCTCTGTCTCTCTCTCTGCCTCTCTCCCTGTTTCTCTCTCTCTATCTCTCTCTCTCTGCGTCTTTCTCTTTCTATCTCTCTCAATCCCCCAACTATCTTTGACTAGCTTTCCTTCTCTATACTTTTCCGATATTCCGATTCTCTTTGTCTCACTTTTAGCCTATCCATCCCTCTCTGTGACTCGATCACACTATCAAGCACTTTCTGTCACTCCCTCTCTTCTGCATCTCTTTCATTCCTATTCCCTCTGCCCATTCTCAATAGCTTTCACTCTGTATATATACAAATATATTTATATCTATTTCTCTCCCTGAGCTTCTATTGCCCTCTCTGGCAATATCCTTATCCTGTTCTATCTCCATTTCTCTCTCTCTCTCTGTCCCTGCTTTCCACATTCCCTCTCTATCTCCCACCCTTTAACCTTGCTCCATCTTTTGTCTCAATCTTACTCTTGCTCTGCCCTGCATGCATCACCTCCCATTCTCTCCGCATCCCACTTCTCCGACTCACACTCTCACGGCTTTGTACTCCCTCCCACTCTATGTGTCTCTCCCTCTTGGTCTCTTTCCCTCAGAATTCCTACCACAGTCTCGTTCAGTCTGTATATTACCCTTTCTATTAGACTCTCCCTCAATCAGTCTGTTCCTTTACATCTGCCTGTCTTTCTCTATCGCTGTCTCTGTCCCAATCGCTCTCTCCCTCTTTGCTCTCATCTCGATCTCTCTATCCATCTCTCCCTCTCTCTCTCTATCTTTTACTCTCTCCCTCTGCCCCTCTGTCTCTCCCTGCCTCTACATTTCTGATCCTCTGTCTCTTTCACTTTCTGTTTCCCACACTGCATTTCTTTCTCCTCCTTAATCTCCCTGTCTACCTCTGCTTCTTTCTCTCCTCGCTGTTTGACATTCTCTCTCTGATTCTGTCTCTGTTTCTGTCTCTCTCCCTTCCGTCTCTCACTCTCTTCACCTCATTCCCTCATCTTTCCCTCTCTCTCACTCCAGCCCTCTTCCTTCTCCAACACTCTTCATTATCCCTCAACTTCTCTGCATCTCTCCCTCAGCTTCCCTCTCTCTTCATCTCTCTCTGTCTCTATGTTTCTCTCTCTCTCTTCATCTCACTTCTCTCTATGTGTCAAACTATAACTGAAACTCTCTCTTGCGATCTCATATCCTGCCTCATTGCATTTGCCTCTTTCTCACTCTCCATCTCTCTCTCTCCACCTTTATGTGACACATTTTTCTCTCCATCTCTACCTCTATCTCTTTTCCTTTCCAGTTTCTGCCTCTCTCTCGCTTCCTCTCTTCCTGATGAACCCTCTCTCCATCCATCCCTCTCTCTCCGCCTTCCCTCCTCTGTATCGCAATTCACAGTCAATATCTGTCTTTCTCGCCGTCACCCTCAATCAGTCTATCTCAATGACCCCTATCTGGCACTGGCCCTCTTTGTCCTGCTCTAATTCCCTGACTCTCTCTCTCTCTCTTTCTCTCTCTCTCTCTTCATATATAAATACATTTTTTTTATCTTTCTCTCTTTCTCTCTCTCTCTCTATATATATATATATCTCCATCTGTCTCTCACTCTGTCTCTCTTTCTATCTCCCTTCTCTCGCAGACACCCCTCTCCCATTTGGTCTGCCTCTCTCTCGAAAACTCTTTATATTTGATTATCTCTCTCTCTGACCCTCCCTCTCTCTATGCCACTCACTCTGTCTCTCTCTATCTCACTCTGTCTCTCTTCTCTCCCTCTCTCTGTCCCTCTGCTTCTCTGTTATTTTCGTTAAATTTAACCCTGTATTGTCATCCTCTTCATGAACCATTTACCCTTACATAAGTTACTTTTTATCACCACACATTATCTACCCCTCCCCCCTCCCTGTTGTGTTGCCATCTCTCCAATCAGTGAGAGCTACCATTATTTTCCAGCAGCCTGGCCAATGGCAGGGCAGAGATGTTAGGAAGTTTATATATGTTCTGTCCAATTGGTGAGTTTTATCCATGATCGACAGTCAGCATGACCAATGGGTGTCGCTGGCTGTTACGAGCTGCACTTCTCTCTGTCCAATCATGGATACCCATGGAGAACAGAAGGCCATGCGAATTGGAGGGAATATATTTTAGGTGGTTGAATTTCTTATTTTGTCCAATTAAAAAGAGGAATTGCAAATGGACAGGAAGCCCATCAAATGGCAGAGATGAAATGTGGGGAGGTGCATTATTGTTTGAATGAGTTTACTGGGAGCCTGAATTTGCAGGAATGTGGTGCAACGGGAAAGGAGAGATGTTCGGAGCTGTTATTTGCTGTTTGATCAGTGGTGGGTAGCCAATCGGACAGGCGTGCTAGCCAATGAGAGATCAGTGACATGGGAAGATTTTCTTTTCTCTCTCCAATCAGCGAGGTAGATCCATGATGCACAGGCTGGCTGGAGAATGGAAAGTTTCAGTGATTTAGGTACTCTCATCAAAGAATGAATTGAAGAATTGCAGTGAAGGGATATTTGAGCACATTCTTCAGCTGCTGCCTGAACGGAGTCTGTTTCACAGCGTAAATCACAGTGTTAGTGCAGCAGCTCAGGAGCTGCAGCATGAATCCCAGTTCCACAACAAATACACCTAACCGTACAGAGTAAAAGTCCAAGTCATACATGCGGACCCATATAGAATAAACCATTATCATTGACCATAACAGGATTAAATTAGCCGAGATCACAAACAGTAAAATGATGGATTTCCTTCGACTCTCCGTCTCTGGGTCTCTGGGAGTCTCCCCAATGCTGTGAGCCCGGAGTCTCCTGCGGGCTCTGCTGCTCATTAGAATGTGTCTGACGGTGAGAACATTGAGCAGCAGAATCAGGACAAATGGGACACCCGGGGTTATAATATAGTGGAGGAACTCGATTGTTACCCAGAACGGAGAGAGCCGATTATCATTGGTGACACGATAAAACCAGGGCATGTTAGTCAGCAAATACTGGCCTGTGAGCATGAAATACCAGAAAATGTTCTTTAAACAGCTCAGGACAGTCACTGTTCCCAGAACCACAGACGCCGCTTTCTCACTGCAATATTTACTTTTCAGCTTCGGGCAACAAATGGCCACAAATCGATCAAAGGTGAAAATGACGGTGAACCAGACAGAACAGTCAGTGGCTGCATAAAGCAGGATGGCGTGGATATTACACACAGGGATGGACTCCAAGAAAACAAAGTGTTCCCAAAAAGCAATGGGAATGTGTCTCAATATCAGGTCCAGGATAACGACCAGTAGATCCGCCACTGACATGGCCACCAGGTAACATGTGACACATTTGGAGAGACCACAGTTTCTGTACTTCAGGATCACAATTGTGATTATGTTGACTGTAAATAAAGAAGATAATTCATCAGGCTGGGGAAGATGTTAGTGGTTTGATTGAGGAGTTGTTGAAATTTTCAGATGAGTGAATGCATCCAGTGACATATTTAATTAATTGGACATGAAAAAAAAACATACGAGAAGCTTTTTGATACAGTGGGAAAAAACAGGGTTTATATATTAAAAAAAAACAGGCTGTGAGGAAGGGGGGGCGGGGAGACTGACTTTGTGGTCAGGGCCCCAAAATTGTCTTGCAAGCAAAGGCATAACGAGGAGACTCAGGAGTGATGGGGGTAGTCTTGATTGACGGAGAGCCAAGATGATTGTCTGAAAGCATGTGTTACAGCTGGGGTAGAGATTTAGAATAATTTCTAATTTTCCACTCTTCTCTACTGACTGCAACAAGATGTGTTTCTGAAGAGGATGGTTTAACCCCTCCAGTTCTGTAACTGTTTTTTTTTTTTATTTAACAGTCACAGAACAGACTTCCTTGTAATTTTAAAAAGTAAATGTTTGTTACAAACCAGATAGGCAAAGTATAACAAAAAATTACTCCATAAACACAATGACACACTCGCAAGAAAACATTTATTTTTTCCTGAAATGGAATATGCGCTTAAGTTTTTAGAAGTGTTCAACATAAATTGTTCATCATTCTGAAGTTGTATTTTTTTTCATTACAAACTGCCTCCCGACACTTTGACGATGATGTCAGATTGCAATTGTCACACATTGACATCCCCGATACGAACCAGCTTCAAATCACTCCGCTGTACTCCCAACAAACTCACGGGAGTGTGAGGTGACATTGACAGGAGTTTATGGAAACACAGTCAGTAGTGATGTGGGGAGCCGGGTTCACAGTTCAACCCGATATACTCCCAGAGATGCAAAACCTAACTCGTATCCCACAGGAGAGACAGGCAAGTGCGCTCCTCACTTATCCTGGGAATGACTAACACACACCCAAACACACAAACACACACAGATAAACACATACACACACAAACATGCACGAGACACACAAGCACAAACAAACAGCAGCAAAAGAAAAATACTGTAAAAAGTAATTTTTTAATGATCTCCATTCTCACGAATGCTCTTTCTCTCTCACACAAAAAAACTCACACTTAATAACACACAGGTGCGCACTCAAACATACTTAAAACTCCCACACACAGATGCTCTCACATGCACACAAATGCATAAAGACACAATCATGCGCACATAATCAAACAGACACACATAAACACAGTCTCAAACTCACAGAGATAGCCACAATCAGAAACACACTCACATACACAAACACGCACACATCCTCTCACACACACGCACACATGAACTTCTAAAGTGCTATTAGGCATGTGAAATAAATGCTTTCCAACCTGAGAAGAAAAGAATCCCATAATAATGGTTTTAAAATTTACACACGCACACACAATCACACATACAAAGACACAAACATAGAGAGACACAGGCGCACAGAAAGAGACATAGGTACACACAAGCAATCCCGTAGACAAAAACACAATCATACGTGGACACTTGCACTCACACGTATAAACACCCACAATGGACACACACAGACAATTTCAAAACTGCACACAGACAAACACAAGCACAGGCCGACACATACTCAAGCAACACTGCACAAATGCCAACGCTGACACCCACAGTAACAATCTGAAACACGGACACCCAGTTACATGGACAGAGATAAGAATGCAAAAGCACACACACAACTACATGCATGCTTACACAAAGAGAAATGCACATGCACATGCACACACACACAAATACAAACACACACACGCACACCCACACGCATCACATACAAACTCTCACAAACACTCTGTCCTGTACGCACATGCACAGAAACACTAACACATAAGTGCATACACAGCAGCACAAGCATGCACCACACACACACACACACATACACATACACACACACACACACACATGCATATGCACACATTGAATCACACATTCGCACAGCCAAATTGCACCAGTCCTAATATAGGCAGGGAAACTTCCTTGCTTACTAGCAAGTATTGCCCCCCGCCAGCTGATTAAGCAGTGCTCTCTCTTCCTTGTGGAGCACCAACTGGAGGAAGTACTGAGGGTTGCAAGGTCACGTAAAGTACTCTTGGTGAGGGAGGTAAATGTCCTTGACCAAGAGTTGCTCAGCATCAGCACTATTGGCCGAGCTTTCACTATACTAAATGACGTTGCTTCTAGGCTGGTTCTGTGGTAGGTAATGAGGAAACCAGCAAGTGTTGAATAATACTTGATCACATCCTCAGTAACCATCAGCCTATCTTTCCATGACAGTATTGGTTCAACTGGTTGAAACTCATTGTGGAAACGAAATTCTGCCTTCACTTTGAGGATACCCTCCATCGTGTTGCGTGGCATGGTGCTAAATTGGATAGATTTCGAACAGATCTATCAACTAAAAGCTCGGCATTCATGAGATGCTGTGGGCCAGCAGCAGCAGATAGGAGTCAACTACAAGCTGTAACCTTGTGGCCTGTTATATTCCCCAGCCTGCCATAACTATCAAGCAGGGAGATCAACCCTGCTTCAACGCAAGGTGCAGGAGAGCATGCAATGAGCAGAACCAGTCATACATGAACTGAGATGTAAACTTAGTGAAGCTGGTCAGCAGGACTAATTGCGTGGCAAATAGCATTAGCAGCAAGTTATCGGCAGAGGCAAGCAAACCCATAAGCAATGGATCAGATATAAGTTCTGCAGAACTGACAGATACAGTCATGAATGTTGGTTGACAATTAATTAACTCACTGCAGAAGGAGACTCCACAAACATTCCCATCCACAAAGATGGAGGAGCCCAGCACATCAGTGCAAAAGTTAAGGCTGAACCATTTGTTCCAATATTCATCCAGATGTCCAGAGTGTTTCATCCATCTCGGCATCCTCAAGAGTTCCCTGGTATCACAGATGCCAATTTTCAGCAAATTTGACTCAGTCAGTGTGTTCTCTAGAAATGGCTGAAGGCAATGGAAAAAGCATATATTCCCTGATAATGCTGAAATAATAGCACTAAGTACTTGTGCCCCATAAATGGCTGCACAACTAGGCAGGCTGTTCTGGTAAAGCCACAACACTGAGATTTACCTGGCTATATGGAAATATGCCCAGGTAAGTCCTGTATGTAAAAAGGAGGGCAAATCCAATTTGGCGTGTCACTGCTCCATCAGACAACTCTCGACCATCAGTAAAGTAATCGAAGTGGTTACACATTGAGCAATCTAGTGCCACTTGCTTCGCAATAACAAGCTTACTGACCATTTTGAGCATTAGCAAGCAATAAGCAGCTTACTGATGTCCATTTTGGGTACAGCCAGGTCTACTCAGCTCCTCACATAATTCATACCTTAGTTCAAACATGGACAAAATAGCTAAACACCACAGGTGGAGTGAGGGCGATAACCCTTGACATCGAGGCAGCATTTGACAGAGTGTGGCATCAAGGAGCCCCAGCAAAACTGCAGTCAAAGGGCATTAATTGGAAGAGTCTCCAATGTTAGCAATCATACTTAGGACAAAGGAATAAAAACAAAAAAACTGCGGATGCTGGAAATCCAAAACAAAAACAGAATTACCTGGAAAAACTCAGCAAGTCTGGCAGCATCGGCGGAGAAGAAAAGAGTTGACGTTTCGAGTCCTCATGACCCTTCGACAGAAGATGGCTGTGCTTGTTTGAGATCATTCATCTCAGATCCAGAACATCACTGCAGGCGTTCCTCAGAGTAGTGTCGTCTTTGCAACCATTTCTGCCACTTTATTGATGAACTTCCTTCCAACATAAGGTCAGAAGTTAGGATGCTAGCTGGTGATTGCACAATGTTCAACGCCGTTCGCGACTCCACAGATATCGAAGCAGTCTAGGAACATTTGCAGCAGGTCATGGGCAATATCCAGACTTCACCTCACAAGCGGAAAGTAACATTCACACCAAAGATGAGTCAGGCAATGATCATCTCCAACAACAGCGAATCTAACCATGGGAACTTTACGATCAATGGTGTTACCATCACTAAATCCCATGCTATCAACACCCCAGGGGTTACCATTGACCTTAAAATGAACTTGAAAAGCCAAATAAATTTTGTGGATACAGGAGAAGTTAAAGGCTGGGAATCATGTGACGAATAACACACCACGTCAATCCCTTAAGCCTGTCCATCACCAACAAGGCACACGTCAGAAGTGCAATGGCCATAGCCATCCCCTTGAATGGCACCACGTCCACAAGCATTGAGTGCCTCCACACTTACAGTAGCAGCTTTGTGTACCTTGTACAAGAAGCACTGCAAGAATTAATGAATGCTCCTTGGACAGCTCCTTCGAAACTCACAACCAATGCCATCTAGAAGGACAATTACAGCAGTTAGATGGGACTATCAACAGCTACAAGATCCCAGCACACCCGACCAAAATAGCTCATTAACATAAATTGGAAATATATTGTCGTTCATTCAAAATGCCAGGCCAAAATCGCAGAATTCCCTTCCGAACAGCACTGTGGGTGTCCATGAACCACGGGGACTGCAGTAGTACAAGTTTGAAATTCACTGCCATCTTCTCAAGAGCACCAAGGAGTGGGACATAAATCCTGGCCCAGCCAACGAAGCGAACATCCTAAGAATGAATAATAAAAACGAAGAAAGAAACATGCAAACCCATAGAGACGCACAAACACACGGACACATTCACAAAAATACTCACATTTACATGCACACACAAACACAAAAACACACACACTCACAAGCACATACACAGAGAGGCACACGCTGACAATCACACACACTCGCACACACACAAACACATGCACATGCACATACAGACACAAATTGCTCATTTGCAATTGAGGGTAGAAAATAAATGCTGGCCTAGCCAGTGATGCCAATATCTGGTTAAAATGGATTTAATACACCGACATAATTACACACACACAAATACACACAAATACACACACACACACACACACGCACGCACATATACACGCACGCACATACACACACACACACTGATGCACAAAATCACACACATGTACAAGGTAACATATGCACACACAAAGACACACACGCAAAATCCAATACAAAGCAAGAAATACACATACACAAAAGCACACACACACACACACCCTGACACACACACACATATAAAAAGGCATGAAAGTACACACACACACACACACACACACACACACACAGATACACACAATGTGAAACAAACACACTCACATGCATTTTCACAAATGCAGATGCACACACTTATGCAAGCATTTCTACACACAATTTTACATGTGCACCGATACAGACACTGAAACACTCATAAACACTCACATAAACACAGAAATGCTAACACCGAAACACACAACGCACTGACACTCACACACACACATACATTTTCACACAAACACACTCTCTCCCTCTATCTTACACGCACACACATGTACACACGCACGGACCCTCAGGCACACATACATGCACTTACATGCACACAAATAAGCAATGCCACTCAAATAGCACACCCACATAGAGGCACATGCACAAGCATGTAGGCACGCACTCCAACAGAAGCACCCACATTCAAACTTACTCCGAAGCAGCTATTCCTTCACACAAAGACAGGCACAAAGTCACACACACTCAAACGCGCACATGGAATCACAAAAACTCACACAAACACACACATACATACACACACACATACACCAACACTAATACACCGAATCATGCACACACACAATGGCAGGCAGGCACACACCCACACACACAAACACTTATAAACAACTTAAGTGCAATTTGGAATCGGAAATAAATGCTGTCCCATCCAGGGAAGCCAATGATGGTTTTAATACACACATACACACACAGTGAAGCACGCACCCTCACATGCACTCTTACACATGCAGGGAAACACCCGTATGCATGCATAGATAGACACACACTCACATGCATGGTGACACACTCACTTAAACAATCTCTCATCATCTCTCATAAACACTCACCATGTGCACATACATGCACATTCCAGAGCACGCTCTGACAATTACACAAACTCTTACACAAACAAAGTTTCTCACTCTCTCTCTCGTACACATGCACATACACAGTGACACACGGGAACCCACAAGCACATTCATGTACTTATGCAATACCTTCGGGGAAACACAAACACACACACACACACACACACACACACACATGTCTGTGCTTTTGGCGGGGGGAGTGGGGGGGTGGGAAGGTGGGGGCGGTGCCCCTCTGAATCAGTTTTTCATTTAAAGAAATGCAAATCAAACTGAATCTTTAAAGCTTAAGTTCATTCCTAACAACCAAGACCAGAAATATAACTTACTTGAACAGTCTCTACCTTCTAACCATATGAAGGATGCAACAAAATACCATGAAATTGAAGAACTGCTCCCACGTGAATTGAAGGGTTCACTCCGTGCGATTCACGAAGCAAGAGCATTGCAGCTCAACACCACCGTCTCAAGGGCAACTGACCAGTGGCGCCCACGTCCATGGGAAAACAATTAAGTAATTAAGTAAATAAATAAATTCAAATACATTCATACATACATGCATGCATACATTCCGACATATCTGGGCTGAAAATTATTTGAGCTCCTGTACGTCTCTCCGGGGGGCCAAGCAGAGCCACAAACACATTCGGGAGTCCCACTGCCCTGGGAAAATCATGGGACGTCTCATTATGCTTCTCCCTGCTGAGGGATAAAACAATGAATTCACCTCACATGGCACTGATGATCTCTGTCATCGAGCGGATCCCTCCATGGGCAGCATAACGGGAGCTGATGAATATTTCACCCGCTCCAGCCTGGGAAGATCTGGGCGATAGAATGTCAACGAATCTGGGACCGTTAATAAAAACTGACAGCACCACGCTCACCTGGTTTGAACCTCCAGGTCGAGATGAAGGACGTGACACATCTCCGTGATCACTTGCTTGATGAATCAGAGTAGACTGACACCTTGCTCACTGCTGGGATGATGGTCGGTAAAGTCTTCTTGATAGGGAAGAGGCAACCTCGCCTTGCCTTGTTATAGAATTTCACCTCTCTGCAGCCTCAGCTCCATTTGCTGGTTATGTTCCAGTAACAGATTTTCGGTAGAGTTCCCGCACCTCATGCAGATTTTGGTCTTGAAAACATGTGTCCTCCCTAAATGTACGCTGAAGCTCAAAATAGTGCCTCAAGAACAAAATTCAAAACACCTCCACTAAGTTTCCAATCAGATAAACAAGTCAAAGCCGCTAAGCTGCAAGTTAGATCCTTGTCCCTTTTAAATTGCGCTTCAGGGGGTTCTTCCTGTTACTGACCACATGTTCAGCTGTCACAGACTAACACAGGCAATCAATGGGCAGGCAAAATTTAAGCTGTAAAGACAAGTGTCTAAGATTCGTAAACCGCTTTTGCAACATGGTTCACCAGGTGGGAGACCAGGGGCAGTGAATCCGTCTTTTGCGTATTGCAGCTCTGGCGCCAGTGTGCCTAGCCCTGTCATGGCCAGGGGTAGATGTAGAGAGATACATATTCATTTTAAAAAGGGAAATGTATGAATTTGCGTGAATAAGTGGAAATAGCAGAGGGATTGGGATTAACAGGAGTGAGGTCATGGGGTTATCACGTCATAAAAATGAGAATATTAAAATTCAGTTGTTACCAGACCAAGAAGCAATCTAAGCGAGGAGTACAGGGGTGATGGTTGAACGGGTATTTTTGTGAGTTTGGATTTGAGCAAGAGAGTTTGGGAGGAGCTGGGGTTTATGAAATTTTAGTATCTTAGAGGGTGAAGAGGATAATATTGTCTATTCAAATCTGGATTTAGGCACATCTGAAGGTTTATTCAGTAGCTGAAGGCAGGGATGGTTATGTGATGTACTATGGAGTTGGATTGGGGCAGGATAGGGAATATAGGGTCACTAATCAGATCACTGTAAAAGGAATCGCACATGTTGCAAAAAGTCCGATTCTAGCTCAGACATTGGCAAGGGAGTCTCGTGCATGCAATGGATGGGAAAGGGAGATTATGCCGAAAAGTGAAGACAGTGGATTTCATCTTACAAATTTAAAATACTGTAATGAAGCTAAATGTGATTTTGAAATAAATAACCAGACAGAGATACTTACCAGGTAAACCAACAATAGCCACGATTGGATAATAAAATAGTTGAATAGCTCGAAGCGTGTATAAGATGCGAGAAGCCAAAGGCAACCAATCATAATATATAGAAAGAATGTAAAACGCCTCTGATAAGATTCTGCCCGTTGTTGTAACATTCCAGTCTCTTGTTAATGGATTCAGATCCATTGTTCTCAGATTCTTATCCGTTGTTGGAAGCTTCCATTCAATGGTGCTCAGATCAATTTCCATTTCTGGAACATTGTAATCTCTTGTTCTCAGATTCTGATCAATTGTTTGAATATTTCAATCTATTATTCTCTGATTCAGATCTTCCCTTTCCCTTTCTCTGGAGCTTCTAATCCCTTTTTGTTTCGGACGAAATGCTCCCACTGTGAATATGGAATAACAAGTTGGAAGGCTCCCTTTTTAATAGAAGAGGGAAAGACTCTCGTGAGACAATTAGGATCCATGTAGATTGGCGTTAATTGCAGTCACTGAACAAATATCTCCTTTTAACCCCGTTCAACTCAATATTGTTCATATCACAATAATGTTGAATATTTACCGGTCAGGGGGGTATATATGATGGTCTTGGGGAATGGACTAGTGTAAATAATGGAGGCTCTGGCCATAGTATTTCAATTGTCCTTGGATATGTGGGCTGAAAGTTTGAAAATTCCTTCCCACCCGAACCCCCCACTCATACATCATGAGTGCGATACACCCTCGAGCTGCAGACTACGTAGAATAATATCGGTCATGGGCAAATTATTGGAGGTTATAATCATCGACAAAAGAAATGCAAGTTTCTTTGGAAGGGACAACGGTTTATAAATGACCAGAAGCTTTGATATGTTAATTGGAAGTCATAACTGATAAACTTAATGAGGGTCTTTGTTGAAGTAAGGAGAAAGGTGATGAGGGAAGTGAGCTTCATGTAATGTCATTGAAGAAAGTGTGAACAAATATCACTTAATAGAGTTTTTATAGAAACTGAACCCCGCCTATTGAACTGACAGTGACAGCGTTGATGTGAAATTGGCGGAGAGACAGAATGCAGAGATTAGTGGTGGCCAATGGGTATTCAGATTGGAGGACAACTTAAAGTGATTATATTCACGTATCAATATTAGTTGCACTGTTCTTTATGAGTCACATAATGGACATGCGGTTCTTTAAGTTTCATAATTCCAAGAAATAGAGGTCAAGATTTAATATCAGAGATTGCCCTTTTAGCGGTGAGATGACTATACTTTTTTTTCAATGTTGTTCGACATCAGATTCCTGCCTCAGGAGGCGGTGCAGGCGGGGTTGTTGAATATTTTGTTTAGGCAAAATGTAGGAAGATTCTTGGGAATAAAGGAAATCAAATGTTATAGGAGTAAATGGAAATGTAGAATACGAAATACAAACACTTCATCCAAGATCTTATTGAATAGCAGAGCAGTCTCGAAGGTCTGAATCGCCTATTTTTACTCCCTTCTCATATGTTGGTATTTGCAGGTAATAGGAAGTCTGAACTGTAAAGAGTGAGGAGGATTATCATAAGCTTCTGGAGGATAGACGCAGATCAGTGAAATGAAAGGCCATTGGAAATGAAAATGTAATTCAGAGATGTATTTAGGATATACTTGGGAGGGGGAATGAGTTGAGAGGAAAAAAAAAATCGGCGATTTTTTAACTGGGCGCAGGCATAGAGCGTGGACAGGATTATTCATAGCTGATCGGACAAAATGATACGATTGTTAAAATACTCAGAGGATGTTTGAATTTATATATAGTGACAGAGAGTACAGAAGCAAGAAGTTATGCTAAAGTTTCATACATCAATGGTTCAAGCTCAGCTGCGGAATTGTGTATAATTCTGGTCAGTACATGTGAGAACGTGTGTGAGCGTTTTGGAGAGATTACTGAGGGGATTTATTGGAATGTTAACAAAAAAGAGGACATTCAGTTAGATGGGGAGGCTGCCGACGCTGAAAGCTTTCTCCGGAAGTATGTTAAGGTAAAGGGGAATTGAACAGATGTCTCCAAATTAAAGTAGAGTTTAAAGAGAGTAAGGATAAACTGCTTCCACATGAACAAGCAACTATAACAATAGTTACAATAATTGGGAGATGAACATGAGGGGAGATGAAGAAAACAGAATTCATGCAGATCTGTCATTATCTGGAAAACGCTGACTGAAAACACAATGGAATCTGCAATCTCGGGCTGATGCAAAAGATACCATGGCACAGAAGAAGAGCAAGAAAACCCTCCCCGATTTCCTGGTGTATATTTATCTCACCATTAACGTCACATCAAAACCGGCTATTTGTTTGTGAGAGGGTTGTGAGTGACAACGTTCATATTAGTGGTTCTGCTGAAAGGTCAGAATCCACACTGGTTCCCTGGAGTGATGCCTCCAAAGACGGTTTGGTGGTGATTCAGGAATATTCATGAGAAAATCTTCTCCAAAGTGGACTGAAGATATGTGTCGCTATAGTTCCCACAAAATCATTTATAACTTTTCTTAAACAGTGAAAAAGTGATGAAATTTCAGAAGTCTGGAGGCTTGACCACTTCTTCCCAGAGATGTTGAAATCTGGAATATTCTAACTGAAGAAATGGCGGAAGCGAATTCAGTTGTGAGAATCAACAGGGAACTGGATAAAGGCTGGCAAGTGGGATTTGCAGAGATTTGTGCAGGGACAACCAAGAGGGACAAAGTAGCATCGCTATTTCAAAGGTAGGACAGAGGAATGTGTGAAATGGATTACATCCAACTTGCACGATTCTCCAATTCTGTGGCTACCGAAACTACTGATCCCAGATAAGGCAGTGAGACTTGGGTCACCTACCAAAGCTAACTCCGTGTGCTAGAGATTTTCCACGAGCGGTGATTCTGCAGGATGCTCAAACTCAAGTGGGAACACATTTGAACAACGTCCAGCAGCAAATCCTCCATCATCACAACACTGACATAATGAAATCAGCTCCACTGGTCTGGACACTGCATCCACGTGACAAACAATCAGCTTCTGAATCACATTTTCTTTTCACAACTTTGAGGATGACACATGATTTCAGGAAGGACAGAGGAAATGGTTTAAGGACACTCTGCCAGCCACAGTGAAAAGTGGAGAAACTGGCATCTGTGTATGAGAGGAAGTTGCAGAAAATCATGTCATCTGGCAGTGCTTCCTTAACAAGCTGCAACACACCCAGCAACTGACCAGGTACATTCTGCTGTGGAGAAGTGACAAAAGTGGAATGAGAAAGAACAGAACTCTAGGTCAAGAAATTCACCTCTGCAATGTAATTCATGTCTTCTCAACACGAAGGTCTGTGGCTCAAGGGTTTGTCTGTTGCGACACATGTAGACACACAAATAAAGAAGCCTGGGAGGCGTCATACTTTTTTCAACAAACTGAAGTTGGCATTGATGATGACGATAGTGATATGACTATTATAATATATTACGTGTAAAAACAAATGAAGGAAGGTTAACTTCAATGTCATCCTTCAGAACAAATCTTTAGGATTGAACAAAGTCCAGTGTCACCATTGTCAAACCAACTTTCTGGACATTAACTTGAGCATACCACCGAACGTGCTGTGTGACAGTAACTAGTTGCTAAATTGAATATATTTCTAAGACAACCAGTAAGTTAAATCTGAGCATCTACGAGGAGCTGTGGGCCATCAGCAGCAGTGGAATTGTTTACAGCACAATCTGTAAGCCCATGGACTGGCATATCTTCCAGTCAAAAGTTATAATTATGTAATGGGTCCAAAGAGGAGTCATACACATTTGCTTGAAAAAGTAGCAAACATGAGGATTGGGAGCAATTAGGAATTCAGCAAAGGAGGACCAAATGATGGTTTAAGAGGGGAAAAATACAGCATGATAGTAGACTTGCAAGGAATATAAAAGTGGAGTGTAAATTCTCTCTGGCTTATGTAACAAACGACGATTAATGAAGACAGTCCGAAATGAGAGAAATTATATCAGTACACAAGGAAATTACCGAGCAATTCAACAAGTATTTTCGAGCTGTCTTCACAGAGGAAGACTCAAATTACTTGCCTGAACCCTATAGAATAAAAGGTCTTGTGAGACGAAGTAATTGAAGGAAATTTGTATTGATAAACCAATAGCATTGGGTAAATTATTGGAACTGAAAGATGATAATTCCCCAAGGCCTGATAACCTACATTCCAGGGCAGTAAATGAGATGGCCATGGAAATAATGCATGAGTTGGATGTCATATTCCAAACTTGAGTAGAATCTTGGAAAATTCTCGGCAGATTGGAGAAAGGCAAATGTAATTTTTTTTTTAAAATATGGAGGGAGAAAACATCATGTTACAGACCTGATAGCCTAACATCAGTAGTTTATTAAAATGCTGGAGTTCATTCTTAAGGTTATGACAACACAGCATTTAGGAAATATCAACATGATTCAGCAAAGCTGGCATGTGCTTAAAAAGGGAATTAATGTTTGACAAAACTAATGGAGTTATTATAGGATTTAACTAGCAGAACAGATAAGGGAGAACCAGTGGATGTGGTGTAAATGGATGTTCAGGAAGCTTCTGATCATGTTTCTGCTATGGCACGGTTTATGGTGATGATGAGTTCCCAATGCTAAAGGGAAACTTGAAATAAATGTCAAAATACTTGTCATAGGTTTACATTATGGTACACATTTATTAAATAATACAAAAAACACTATTACACTGCCCACAGAAAGGAATTCACATGGCAAGCAGTGCATTCTAACAGTTGCACAGAATCTTAACTTTACCTCACAGCAAATCGCCCCCTTTTCTTGTCAGTAACTATCCTTCCAGAATTTGAAACTATGGAATTACCATAATGCTACCAAATAGTGCATTTTCCCTTGGGTTGTCCTCTAAGGCTGACAGCAACTGGTTCTCCCAGCCGGACCTTATTCACCCTGTCTCTCAGGAGATGTGTCCAGCTACAATACAACACATCCAACCCCGCCTTTCTTCCCAGCGCCCCCCACCCTCCTTTTTTGGAGGGAAATCTGACCAGCAACTTCTCAAAAAGGATTCTGTATTTCCTTACGTAAGTTACTTCCCTTTGATCTGTCCTTTATATCAACTATACTGGTTAGAAACTCTTTCTTCCCAGACTTGATTGATCTACTATTTACTTTAGCTCTATTTGTTTTTTCTTTTTATAGTTAGCCGACCCTAGCATTACATTTTTTCATGACACAATCTTTTTCTTAACAGTTTGATTTAAACTGAATTTCATTTATTATAATGTCAAAAATAATTATCACTGTTGGCTTTATTTTCCTGCGGTCACTCTAGCCCTTATTCCAATTTCCAAATGAACCCCCTACCCAAACCCCCCTCCTCTAGCCAGCCTGAATTAGAATACATAGGAAGTGTGTTAGGACTATTAATAGGAAAATAATATTACAATTTATTGCTTGCTTCAGAGTCCTATATAAGAGGCATGTGTGTAAATTTGAACAATTTTGGATTGGGCTAACAGATTGGCATGGATAGGGATTAATAAAGCACATTGTAAACAGAGACTGGAAAATGGACATTGTTTTTCGAAGTGGCATGTGGTGACCCGTTGTGTGCCAGAGGGTTCTGTGCTTGTGCACCATCTATTGAAATATATATGAATGATCTGTACGAGGGAAACAAATATATACTATTTTCTAGTTAGCTGCTGATGCAAAACTTGATGTGAATGTCAGCGATGTGGAGGCTGTTAAAATTATTCAACGCACATTTGGTAAGTTGAGTGAGTGGGCAAATATATGACAGATGAATGTATAACATGGGTAAGTGTGAGTTTATCAACTTTGGCAGGGAAATCAGGATTACAGAGTATTATATAAATGATTATAGATTGTTGAATGTTGAGGTAGAAAAGGACTTTATTGTCCTTGTACACTAAACATTGAAATCAAGCACCCATTTGCAGTAAGCAGTGAAGAAGACAAATGGTATGTTTGCCCTCCGTGCAAGAAATGGTTTGAGTACTGGTGCAAGGATGTCCTAATGCAGTTCATCAAGGCTTTGTTGAGTCACTCCTGGATGCTTGTGTGCAGTTTTGCTCTTCTTACCTTAGAAGGGGTATATTTGCCATAGAGAGCGTGCTGCAAATGTTCACCAGACTGATTCTTGGGATGACAATATTGTTGTATGAGAATTGATTTGACCGGCTAGACCTGTATTCACTGGAGAGGGAATCCAATTGAAACGTGTAACATTCTGACGGTGATGGGCAGTCTGGTTGGAGGGATGTTGTTTCCTCTGGCTGCAGTTGGGTGGTGGGTATAGATGAACGAGTACCAGACTCATGATTCGGGTAGGCCATTTTGGACTGAGATGAAGAAAAACCTCTTCACTCAGAGAGTGGTGAAGCTGTGGAATTCTCCAACACAGATGACGGTGGATGCTACATCACTGATTATATTTAAGAAATAAAGACTTTTCTGAACTCTAAAGGCACCAAGGGTTGTGGGGAGAGGGCTGTAGTATGGCGTTCAGATGGAAAAAACAGCCATGATCATTCTTACAGGCAGTGCAACTTCGAATGTCCTGCTGTTCCTCAGGTTCTCTATGCTTTAATGTTTTCTATTACCATTCAAGCTGGGGAATCAACCCTGGATCAATGAAGAGAGTCGAAGAGCATTCCTGTACAAGCACCAGACATATATTAAAACGTGGTGTCAACCTATTGAAGTGAATACACAGGGCTATTTGAATGTCAAACAGCAGAAGCAATAATTGACAGACGGAGCTAAGTGTTTCCCCAACCATCAGGTCAGCTCGTGACTCTGCAGTCCAGCCACATGCAGTCCTGAAAGGTGGCGGACAAATAAGCAATTAACTGGTGGGAAAATATGCCACATATTCTCATCATCAATGGTGGAGGAGTCCAGCGTATCAGAGTAAAATATAAGGCTGAATCGTTTGCAAAAGCCTTCAGTCAGAACTGACAAGTGCATAATCCATCTCGGCCTCCAATGGAGGACAACTGCTTCACAGGTGCCAGTCTTTAGGCAATTCGATTCATTCCGTGCAGTAACAAGGAATGACTGAAGGAAGTGGGTAATGCAACTGCTATGGACCATGACAGTATTCAGTCAGATTCCAGATTTAACTGTGCCCTGCCCACGGCAAGCATTTCCATTACAGATGGAAAACTGACATCCATGTAATGTGGGAAAAAATCTCCAGGTACGCCCTGTTCATCGAATGTTGGACCATAGCAAGCCAGAGAATTGCCGCACCATCTGTCTGCTCTCGATCATCAGGAGAGTGAAGGAAGGGGCCATCTGAAGAGCTGTCATGTGGCAATTACTGAACAATCCCCTGCTCACTGGCGCACACCTGGGCCTCCACCACAGCTGTTTAATCCCTGAACTCATTATAGCTATAGCGCAAAGATGGAACAAATAAATGAACTCAAGAGCTTAAGTGAACGTCAGGTTTTGACAGAGAATGACATCGGGAACAATAGAAAAACTGGTGTCAATGAGAAACGGGGTGGAGACATGGTGCTAGTGCAAACCCTCACTGCGTGGAGTCATACGTGGCACAAAGGAAGCTAGTTGTAGTTATTGCAGGCCAACCATCTCATCCATCACTGCCTGAGCTCCTCAGGATAATATACGAGGTCCAAGAAATTTCAGCTATTTCATCAATGACTTGCCATCCACCAAAAGTTTTGAAGTAAGATTTTTTGCTGCTGATGGGCAATGCTCAACATCATTCATAAACATTAGTGCAGAAGTTGTCTGTGCTCGTGTGCATCAAGGCCTGAACTACTTTCCCTCTTGGGCTGATTAGTGGTAAGTAACAAATCGGCCATCGATTCCACACCGATGAATATACAAATGTTTGCTGCGAGCGAGCATGGATTCAGCCACAGGACTGTGATAAAAACGTAATTATGTCTGTGATCCTTGTCATGGAGCAGCACAAATGGTCAGACCTGGAGAAAATAAAGCGTGGAAGGAAAATATGCTCACCCCCGCCATGCCTCTCTGATGGAGCTACATAAATAGTATTTTTTTATACTTAATATTTTCATAAACTTCACTGCGATGAAAACAAAACATAATAAAAAAGTGCTTATTTACACACATGCACACAAAGGGAATAGAAATGTTTATTTGCACACATCTAAACAGACAAAAAACAAGTGTTTTCCTGCACACATAAACAATAAAGACAAGGACATGTACATTGATGCACCTGAGAAATGTTTATAAAATTATTAGTCAAGATATTCTCAGACTTGGGCTGTGCTCATGACTGTTTCTGAATAACGTTAATAAACATTAACCATCCCCCCCCCCAATAATTTAGATTTGTTTGATGAAGCAATATAAAGTTAACTTTGTGACTGTGACAATAGTGCTCACTACCAGTCCTTCACTTGTTTGTGTTTTTAGTAGTTACAGCAAACACCTCATTAAGATTGTTCATGGTTCTCCAGCATGACATAGAACCTCTAACCGAACATGTGCTCATTGTTCCCCGTCAGATATCATCAATAATCAAGGTTTCCAAAAGTGAAATAGTCCATCAAACTTGTCAATATGGACCTATTGAAATATATGGTTTCTGTCTTTCCAAAGCAATTCTTTATTTTATAAACGACAACAGGATTTTGGATTTCACCGTCTGACCACAGATGGTTTGAAGGTGCCGATAAGGGGCGTGGCCAAACAAAAGACGGGAACTTCCCTCCAGACAAACCGACCTGCATGAAACTTTATTGGAGAGGAGTGGGGAGGAAGGTACTGCTTGGCCATTTCTCCCTTGGGTTTATTGAGAGCCTCAAGTGGCAAATGAATAGCCACCTAAATCGTCATTCCACCCATCTCTGTTTTATCCGCAACAGGGAGAAGCCCAATCCAGGTTGAGCAGCCGATCTCCCTCGCTCGTCTTGCACCCGAAATAGTGTTGAAAGTCTCACCTTTGAACTAGTAACGCTCTTCCCAGTGCGAGCAAGCAGCAGCATATTGGGCTCGCTCACCAACTGCATTTTTAGACAGGGTAGCGGGGTGGGATGGGGTGTGGGGGTGGGGGCGGGCTGACGGGGTAGGGTTAGGGGGTTGGGGCGCAGCGCCTGGTAAAATTCAGCGCCATGAGTCATCAATGACCTTTCTCCTGTGTGTTCCCGCTGTGAAATCATAATAGCCTCAATATTACATGCTAATCACTAATCATGGATTAGCTACTGAGGATAGTTAATCACTTCTGACAAATTCTAGGCGAAACATTTTCCTCTTGGTCAATGCTAGACAAACGAATTGAAAATTTGTCCTTGATCCTGATGAGAGTGGGAGACTTTACTAACTGTTATAATCTACACATCTATCATATAGGGTTATTCCCATTGACATTTAGACTTCGTTTTCTTCAACATTCGAATTTGCACAGATTCCCATTGTTTAAACAATTCTGCCTAACACAAAGTGATCCAGAATACCCCAAACGTTTCTCAAGACTATAAAGTCTTGTGAGGTGTGCACCTGC
The DNA here is from genome assembly GCF_017639515.1 of Carcharodon carcharias. NCBI lineage: Eukaryota > Metazoa > Chordata > Chondrichthyes > Lamniformes > Lamnidae > Carcharodon > Carcharodon carcharias. Next base: position 69,044,190 of record NC_054488.1, read on the forward strand.
TCTTCCTCGCGATTGGAACTGTTGTAAGCTTTACAAATCACAACGACACATCTTGATAAGTAGAGAAATAATCTCAAATAAACTGTTAAAAATAGCAGCCGAGATACTTATGCATACTGGAGGTTTCACGTTACCTTTACTAGAGCATTGGGATACCAGAACATTGAATGTCTGTATTGGAGGTGTGTTTGGGACTGGAGGATCCCATAGATTTTCCATCCCCTTCAATTGATCACCGACAGATTTTCAGAGCAGTTCTACCTGTGATTCGGCCTCACACCAACATTCTGACAGCGATCAGGATTGGCGGTCATTAAATTTCGAATACATTCTGAAGTTCCAACCAATGGCCCTTCAAGATTTCCCCCCCGACACCGCCCCGATTGTGCTCAGTAACCGGCTACGCAACACAACAGCATGGTCTAAAAGAGCATTAGCCATTGTACACACACACATTCACACTCATACACACACGGTGAGTGAAGAATAATTTTCAATTTTCCAAAATTAAAAACTACCTTTTAACGTACTTTAATTTTAATAGTAATAGGATATGGAAGGTGCTTCAAAGTTAAGTATCTAATTATGTTAAATAGAGTGTTAATACGAGTAAGAATCTAATTGATTTTGAAACCAATAAGCAGAGTAAATTGTCAAGTACTTGTCCAAACAACAATAAAAGAAAATTAGATGCTAGCAAAGGTAAGGCTTTAATTATCACATGAATGTTGGTTCAATTTTCACATTAAATATCGAATATACACTGGCGACAAGACTGTGCTGACCAAAAATTCGATTTTAATGCGTGTATTACATAACTACATATGTCATTGAAAGATTACTTTTTTGTGATCCTGGCTGAATGATCATGAGATGATTATTGTGATTATTGGGCTGAAGAACACTTTGATCTTTACTGCAATTGTCATAATGTTATCAATTGATTTCATAATCACTGTCACCATTGCCCTCAGTGTATGGGACATCTATCCGAATTGTCAATGTAAACAATAATGTTAATTATTTGACAAACAAAGATTAATTACTTGGTTTAATAATCCTTATATATTCGCTCTAATTATTTGAGCAGGCATCGATCGGAATTAAAAAATGTTGATTGGTCTGAACAATAATTTGATCCTTCGTTCTCCAATGGAAAAAATTAAATCTGTCGAAACAATAATTTGATATTCTTTATTATTATTGAATTAAAATAATTAGACTCTCACTATGCTTACCAGACTAAACAAAAATGTTGTTTCCCGTTGATCAACAGATTGAACATTATTCAGTAATTTACTGTCATCACTTGGCTGCACAATAATTAAATAGCACTATGAAATCTGTAGACTATTTTTATTCAATAATTAGTTTTTTTTGTTGAAGTACAACAATTATAGTTTTTCTCTCAATATTAAACATAACTCTTTATAAATCAGTAGATTATCTGCCGAAAAACATGTCAATATCTACTGGAAGTAGTAGCGACAAATGTATTCTTGCAGTTGTCTGAACAGTACCTATACTTTCTGCGCTTATCGAAACTCAAAAAATAACAACTAAACTTGTCCGATTATTGAATCGAACAATGGCAAAACATTTAAGGTGTTAACTCTACAGAACTATATTTAAGCATTCACAATATTTCTTGGACTTCACGCTTAGAGCGAACACAATGTAATTATTGGACTGAAAATAAAGGAATGTGCATTAAACTCATTGGGCGAGAAACATGAACAAATTCACCGTGTTATTGAATTTTATTAAATATTCTCCGAGCACTACAATCATCATCTTTTCCAAATTGTCATATGCAGTGTTTTACTCACCAGAAAAAAAGAGCAATGTTTAATCAACGTATTCCACTGCTCATTAGTTACTCTCTTGCTGCGCTGATGGGGCAAAAAAAACAGTATTGATCTCATCCGTTTACTGCACTTTTCATTAATTGCATAATTGGTGTGCTGATTCGAGAGAACACACCATAATTATTTAATCGTATTATTGCAGTATTCATTAATCATAAAATAACGGTTCTAATTTGACATAATAAACAATATTTATTTAATCTGATTATTGCTCTTCTTTTTCATTGTTCACTTGAAGTGTTGTTCGAACAGAACACACAGTAATTATTTAATATATTTATTGCACTGTTCATTAAATGTTCAATTAATATGCTGCTTAGACAGAACAACCAGGATTTATTTAATCTTTTTGTTGCAATGTTCATTAATTACACGTTTACGGTGTTGATTCGGCAGAACAAACAAAAACATGATTAACCTGCTTATTGGAATTTCCATTAGTTACAAATTTAATGCACTGATTTCGAAAGGAAAACAAATCTCATTGTACGCTTCATTTATTGCACAGTTCTGTATTGATAAGGCAAAACAACCAATATTTATTTGATCTGCCCATTCAGTGTCCATTAATTTCATACTTATCGTGTTATTTGGAGAGGACAATGCATGTTTATTAAACCCGCTCATTGCTCTGTTCATCAGTTACACACTTAGTGTTGTGAGTGGACAAAGCAAACAATATTTATTGATTCTGTTGATTGCAGGTTTTGTTAATCACACACTTGTTGATTATTCTGAACAATAATTATTGTGTCTTCTTAATTCTAACAACAGGGGCAGCCTCTGCTCTGAAGACCTGCCTGATTAATTGAAGCTTACTGCAGTGTGAGCCTTAGGTGTTTCATCCTACAAACAATCACCAGTGGCTCCCACAAAAGCTAACTTCTAATGGCCCCACAATATAACATTTATATCAAGATTATTATATAGGTTTTTTGGTTATTGCTATGAAAACTGACACCTCATCAACATATTGTGAAGAACAATATTGTGGATATTAATCTGAGGCCTTGTCCCTAAATGATATTTTTGCCTATGCTAGTAATTTATTTTCTTGGAAGGCATTATTAATTGTTACATTCCGTGAAACCTGGAGTATGAAATGGTAATTTCCCTTCACTTCTTCGAGACAATATTTCAATAGTTGCTGATCCCACTTATCTGAAAAATGAATAGTTACTCACGATGATGTCCCAGGAGAAGATTAGATGTTTACTGCCATTATTGGTGTGATCCCTGTTATTCTGCATCATTCATTCATGGAATGTGTGAGCCGCTGGCTCGGCAACCATTTACTGCCCATCTTTTTCAGTTTCAACCATATTGCTGTGGTATTGGAGTAATGGACATGTAGGCCAAAGCAGGTAAGGAGTGCATGTTTCCATCCATAGTGGACATTAGTGAACCAGATATTCTATTTTATCGGCTACTTCCTAAGATCAGTGAACTGTGCAATAATTAGGAAGGTACTGTGCAATAATTAGGAAGGTATTGTCAATATTGATGAGAGTGCTAATTCGACAATTCCTCCTTATAACTTCACATGTTCATTTATACTGTTATTTTTATCGGCAACAGCTTAATGGTCATCATTCACCTACTTTTTTTTTAATTGGATTTGAATTCAGCCATGGTGGGATTTGAAATGCCATCCCCAAAGCATTAACTTTGGGTTTCTTCATAACCAATTCAATGATATGACCACAAGGCAACCACAATTTTTGGATTGAACAATAACTTTGTATTTCTTTCCACAAAACAATCCTTCCAAATTTACTCCACCTGTTGGTTGATTAACAATTCATGTATAGTGCTTATGGGACTGACTATGAATTTAACATTCACCGTGCTTTTGATCAAGATGGTAATTAAAATTGTTGAACTGTGATTACTTGTTTAAATATTTATCAACTATTTCCCAAGATCACTGAACTTGTGTAACTGTGTACGTACATTTTTTCTGGTCCTTGAATCACTTTATTATTGTAATTAATGTACAATTTTAAATATCGAACGATTATGCTCTCCAATTTTCACAAAATTTATACCTGGTGTCATTATTGAATATAGCAATGACTCGACACATTGACTGTTGTTTGAAATTATAACCATTTTTTTTTTTCCTGTGAAGATTGGACTGACATTAATCTGTTGGCTAAAGTCTAACCTTTTCTTGCAATTTACTTTTTGCTATTATTGGACGATAAACACATACCTGTTTAAACTAATTATTGTCTGGACATCAGTTGTATAATTTGGAGGAATATAGATTTAGCTAGTCGTCAGCCAGTGATGGCTCGGTGTTTCTTCAGTGGAGTGTGCTGACATCCCAGTTGCCCTTTCTTCCTGAGGGTTCTGCTTCTCTCTCTGCCAAGCCAAGCAACTCCATCTCTCTTTTTTTGTCGTCTTTGCTCTTGTAAAACACAAGGAGTACAGAGAGTTCTAAAAACCTTCCATGCTTCTGAAGCAGTCCCGCTGCAGCATGAATGTGAGGGAATAATGGGTTCATTTGCTTATTCAAAAAATATATTGATTCCATCCGAAGGTTTTGTAATGCATCCTGGTGATTGCTGGCCATCACTTGAATGTCAAACACTGTTTGAGGCGAATGACTTCCCGAAGTCCCAGCTGCATCCCCCTCAACTCACCTGACCGTCTTGTGGCAGATTTGCCTCCTGGACGGCACGCTGTGCTCACAGTTTAGACACAGGCATTCTCCCAGCCCGCACTGCAAGGCTGCCCTGTTAACTTGAACCATGGGGGAGACTGGTCCAATCCAGGCTCATAACATTGCAAGACACTGTGAGTGCCTTCACCAGTGTCTGCTCCATGGCCAGCTTTAACGAGGAGATTGTGCGGTGTGCCTGGCAGTTGAACTCTTCTGCAGCCCACTAAAACACTCATTCATGTGTAGCCTGTGTCTGAAGGGAGAACAGCTATGGAGCACTTGGTGTCACTTTCACATCTCTGCATTTCTTGAATGAGCAGTTGAGCTGGAGGCCCAACTACAAGAATGTTAATGTGGTTGCACCTGAGCTGGCTCAGGTGCAAAGTAATTGTCATTTTAGAAAAGGTTTTCCTAATGTGTGGTCGCTTCCCTCGCCTCAACACCCACACCCCACCCTCCTCCCACACCCCCATGCACGAGGTTTTGCAAAACCATCAACTGCAGTGAAGACATTCCACAAGTCACCTCCCTTCCACTGCAGAACAGCCCTCACCCCTCCACAACTCTCCTCAACCACAGACCAGCCTTGCAACCCCTGTCCAAAATATACCTCCAGGCGACCCTCACAAGTGTTGTGCAATGCTACAGTGATCAATTCATATATTAATTAAGCAGGGTCAACATCTTCATTAATAATCTGATAACCCATTGCATCTGTGGAACTATATTAGCATTGATAGATGATTAACTAACAGAAGACAGAACATTAGAATAATGATTGCATTTTCATGATGGCACCCTGTAATTATTGGAGTCCCACAGGGGTCAGTCTTGGAGCCAGATTTGTATACAATATATATTGATAACATACATGCGGGAAGTGAATGTACTATTGCCAAGTTTGCAAATGTTGGAAAAGAAAAGTTGCGAATGCATGTGGGGAGGCAAGTACCATAAGACAATAAGACGTAGGAGCAGAAGTCAGCCATTTGTCCCATCGAGTATGTTCTACCACTTATTGTGATTATGGCTTACCTGATAACCCCAATCTCTGAATTCCTGCCTTTTCCCAAAGCCATGGATCCCTTACTGATTAAAAGTCTGTCTATCTCAGCCTTGAATATGCTTAACGACGAAGACACTACAGCCATTAGATGTAAATGATTCCACAGGTTGACCAGCCCCTGAGAGAAGGAATTAGACCTCATGTCTGGTTATAATCAGTGCTCCCTTACTCAGATTATACAGACACAAAAAAGACTACAGAGGGAAATAGACAGCTTGAGGGACTGGGCGTAAACTGGGCAGATGAAATTTGGTGTGTGGAAAAATGCAATTCTGCGCTTTGGCAGGAAGAATAGTGGAACTCAGTATAATTTAGATGGAGAAACATTGCAGAAAGCTGTAACACAGAGGGACTTGGGAGAACTGGTGCATGAATGTTAAAAACATTGCCTTGAAGTCCAGCAGGTAATAGGGAAGGCCAATGTCTGTCTATTTCTCAGCCTTCTCCCTCTATTTGAGTGTCTCTTCATCTATTTTTTTTATCTCCCCCTCTCTTGCACTCCCTCTGTCTCCCCTTTCTCTCCCTTCTATCCGTCTGTTTCTCTGGAAGTTTCTGTGCATTTTTGTTTGCCTCCCTCTCTCTTTGCCTCCATATCTCTCTCTCTCTCTCTCTCCCTTTCTCTCTGTCTCTCTTTCACCGTTTGTCTTTCTCTCTGCCACTCTCTGACTCTATCTGTCCCCATGTCCCTGTTGTCTTTCCCTTGCTGAAACTCTTTGCCTCTCTCTCTCAGTTTCTCTCTCCCTCTCTGCCTGTCCCTGCCTCAATATCAGTCTCTATTTCTCTCTCTCTCTTCCTGTTTCCCTCTCCCATTCTTCTGCTTTCGCTCTCTCTCTCTCCACCCCTTTCACTTTGTATCTTACTGTCACTCCCTCAGTCGCTCTGTCTCTCTTTCTCTCTCTCTCTCCCCCTCGGTCTCGCTCGCTTTCTCTGTCTGACTCTCTTCCTCACACTCCACCCCTCTTTTTTGCTGCCTTTTTATTTTTATCTTTCTAACTCGCCCAACCACTATTTCTCTCTCTCGCTCCCCCCTTCTTTATCTCTTGCTGTCTTGCATTGACTCCGTCTGTGTTTCTTCCTCACCTTTTCTCACTCGCCCTCTCCCTCCCTCCCTCTTTCTTTCTTTCTCTGCATCTCTCTCTGTTTCTCCCTTTCTCACCCTGTCCCTCTCTGCCTCTCTCCTTCTGTACTTCACTCTGACTCTCATCCGTCCCTATCTCTCTCTGTCTCTATCTCTCACTGCCTCTATCTCTCATTCTCAATCCCCTTCTTTCTATCATTCTGTATCTGTATCTTTCTCTTTATCTGTCTTTCTCTTTCTCTCTCTCTCACACACTTCCTGCGCTTCTTCACTTCTACTTTAATCTCCAATATTGATTCTAATTTGACCCCCTATTTCTTAAACCATGACCAGCACCTCCCGCTCTCTTTGTGACCTCACTCCGCTGTCTGCTCCCACTGGTGTTCTTCGGGTTTTGTCTGCCCATTTTCCAATAGAGGGATTCATGTCCAATCAGTCTAAGTGAACGCAATTACCGGCAGGCAGCCTGGCCGAAGTGAATAGGGAGATATTTAGAGCTGGGATGTCAGTTCCGTCACTTACCAATAAAGATGACATGAGCCAGCGCAGCCAATTGCTGTGTGGAGTTATTCAGAGAAGGGATTCCCATCCACTCACTGATCGACAATGATGATGGATAAACAGCCGGACCAATGGGAGGGCAGTGATTTTATAATAGATATTTTGCAGTAATGATCGGAATCGGTTCCTATGTTATATCATCGACCTACATCTATCATTGACGGCCAATGTGAGCACTGAGGTGTTCGGGTGTGTGATTTTTTTTACTGCCCAATAGGTGAGGTGTATCCATATTGGGCATGCAGCCCAGCCAATGGAATGTCTTGGGGATTGAGTTATTCTCATCATTGAATTAATTGAATAATTGGAGTGGAGGGATATTTCAGCACATTCTTCCCGTGCGGTCTGAATGGAGTCTGTGTCGCGGGGCAAATGACATTGTCTGTGCAGCTGCTCAGGAGCTGCAGCATTAAGCACAATTCCAGAACATAACAGGCTAATCGTCCATAAACAATCTCCATATCATACATCCGCCTCCATATTGAGAAAAAAAACATGAATATTAAACATTAGGTAATGAAATTTGTCGACGTCACAAACAGTATACTCATTGACTTATTTTGACTCTCCATCTCTGGGTCTCTGGGAGTCTCCCCACTGCTGTGATTCCGGAGTCTCCTGCGCGCACTGGTGCTCAGTAAAATGTGTCTGATGGTGAGAACATTGAGAAGCAGAATCAGAACAATTGGGACACCCGGTGTTAGAATGTGGTGGAGGTTGCTCTCAAGAACGGAAAGAACAGAATCATCCATGGGACATTACAAAAACAGGGGAAGTTCAACAGCGAATACTGAACTCTTAACATAAAATAACAAAACATTTTATTTAAACAGCTCTGCACAGTCACTGTTCCCAAACCCACAGCTGCTTCTTCTCACTGCTATATTTCATTTTCGGCTTTGGATGAAAAAATGCCACAATTCAATCAAAGGTGAAAGTGACGGTGAACCAGACAGAACAGTCACTGGCTGTGCAATGCAGGATGGCATGGATATTACACACGGGGATGGACTCCAGGAAATGAAATTGTTTAACATAAACTATCGGAATTTGTCTCAATATCAGGTCCAGGACAACGACCAGTAGATCCGCCAATGCCATCGAGACTAGTTAGCAAGTGACACATTTAGTATGACAACAGTTTTAGCTCTTCAGTTTAAGAGTTGAGATTATGTTCAGTGTAAGGAAGAGGAGTGAAGAATTAAATTAATAATCACATTGGGGAAGATGTTACCAGTTTTCTTGAAGAGGTCTTGATATTTTCAAAGGTGTAACCGCATCCAGTGATACATTGAATTAAATGAACAAGAAGAAATATACGAGATGTATGCTGATACAGAGGAAGTGAGCAGATATTAAATAATAAACACTAGGTTTCAGGAAGGACGGGTTGCAAGAGTGATGGGGAATTCAGACATCATAAGGAGACTCAAAGGTGACCTGGGAGTGACGGGTCAGTGGAGGACTGAAGGGTAATTGGGAGAAGTCATGAGTGACGGGCGGCCCAGGGTGACCTCGTGAAACCAACGGTGATGCGATTGATAAAAACGGGGGAGACCTGTGGAATACTATCTCATTTTTCCCTCTTCTCTACTCACTGCAACAAGAGTTCCTTATGAGAAGGAGTGTTTAACCCCCATAGTGCTGGAGTTCTTTTTTTTAAAGCAGTCACAAAAAGGGCTTTAATGTAATTTTTAAAAATCATATGAAAGCATAAAAAAATGTTAACTAAAAAAAAAAGACAGGCAAAAAATGACAAATGCTTACTCCTTAAATACTTATGTAAATATGTTATTCCTTGAAATCAGAAGTGTGGAACAGAAACTGGTCACTTGGCTACAGTCCATCAGGCACTGTTTGAAATCCTTGCAGGCCTGGATGATTCCCTCCTTGTTTCCAGAAATCGAATAATGTATGTTGCAGAATGTTTTGAATAAGTTCTAATACATCAGTCCTGTGACCCTAATGTCAGATTCCATTGTGCATACATTAACATTCCCATTATGTACAACCTCTGAATCTCTCCTCCATCCTCCCTATAGGTTCACGAGAATGGGATTTCACTGTAACATGAATATCTGCAGATGCAGTCATGAATGATGTGACAAGACATGAGTGACAGTGGAAAGCCGGGTTCACGTTTGACACTGACAAACCCCCAGCAATGCAAAATTGGACTCACATCCCTGAGAAGAGACATGGGAGTGTGCTTCTCCCCTAGTCTGGTAATAATGGACAGACATAAACACACACACACGCACACACACACACACACACACACACACACACACACACACACACTCCCAGAGGCAAATAAACACACACATCAAAGAACTTCCAAATCCTTAAAAAATAGAATTATAGTTCTCTCCCTTCCCAAGCACTCTCTCTCACACACAAAAAAATCATGCTTAAAGCTCTCACAGGCACAGATGCCAACACTCTGAACTTCCAACACACAGGTACTCTCACAAACACGCACACAAAATCATGCACACAAACACATACACGCTCACACGGATACAAACTTATACACTCCCACAAATACATTCTCTCATGCATGCACGCACAGAAACATGCACAGCACAATAACACACACACAGCAACACAAAGGCACACACATATACACAATCACTTTATGGCACAGGCACATTCACTCATAGAATGACAGAAACACACATACTTAAAAAAACGGAAAAACATGCACAAATGCCCACACCCGAGAAACATACACACATATTACATATGAACAGCGTGATGCTCACAGGAGAACATACATTAAAATGCACTGACACAAACATGCACATGCATTTGCATGCATATACACAGAGACACAAATGCAAATACCCAATCGCATAGGTACACACAAATGCACATGCACACACAAATACACACACATAGACAGGGACACACACAAATGCACTCATACACTCAAAGGCGCACACAGATACTTGCATGCACGCAAGCGCCAACACACACATAAACAGAAACATACACATGCACCCAGTCAAACTTGCAGACATACGTGAATATAAGCAGACATACACAAACACCAATTACACACACACAAACGCATTAACTCATACAAGCATATGTAAATACTTTTGCACGCACACATGCGTTGGTTAAACACAGAAATGGGCACTAACATATACACCCAATCACACACACAGAATCACGTGCACAGATCCACTTCTATGCACCCAAACACATGCACAGAAACAAACACAGGTGTATGATCTCTCACACATACATGCACGTGCACACACACACACACACACACACACACAAATACAGACAGAAACAGACACACACGTTTCAAGGTGCAACTACAGATGGGAAATCAATACTGGCCTAATCAATGAAAACCACAATCCATAAGAATACATAAAAAATAACTCACACTTGCATACAGACACTCAGAAAGTTAGGAAGATACCGAATTCACATGGACACAAAATCAATGCCCACAGGCTTGAAAAGGCAAATGTCTGTGCTGCTCCACCTGTGGGGAAGAGGGTAATGGAGGTTGGCAGAAGACCATCTTTGGATTGAGTGGTTTAAAGTTGTTCCCCCCCACCCTGGTTCACAGGTTCCTGGCGTTGATGTAGTTGTGCTGGTGTCGATGTGGGCTGTTGCGGACTCGAAGGGTATAGCGGTGGGGAGTGGGAGGGCTGCAATCTGGGTTTGGGAATGTCCAGAAATTAATTATAAGGTGTAACTCTAAGGTATGAGAGCGTTTAGGTACAGAAATAGTAAAATGCTGCAGCCTTGCACTGGGAGAGATTTGGAAGAAGATCACTATCAGCGGGGATGCCCTGCATCACCTCTGCTCATGACTGTATTGTGTTTCTCTCACAGAGCCCGGTGCTTCTGTCCCACCCTCCGGAAAGGAGTCAGGACTCGAACACAAGGAAAAGGAACAGTTGTCCCGAGGGATCTCCATCAACTTCATCGCAATCAACAGGCACCAGTTCAAAACCTCACACTCCAGTGGGTACAAGTGTGGAGATCATTTGTGGAGCACTGGATGATGAGCATAGCACTAGTTTAAAGAAGGAGTTTTCAGCTGGAGGGGTTTTTATGCTCACCATTCAAATCTTTATCTGGAATGGAAATCCAACATCCTTACCCAGCCTCACCTACATGTGACTATGTGGTTAACAATATACACGGCAGCACTTGTGCAGCAGCCAGTAAACCTTCCTCATGTTTGACATGTCATCGGATAGATGATAGATACAATGCCATCCCCTTGGTCTTTCAAACTCCTTCCTCTCCCTTCCAGATTTTCGTTCACACCCTTCCAAGTCAGCCACCATGGGAAGGGACGCTGCATGAACTAGTCTCTGCCCATGATGACGTTCTGCATGGACTGTTTTGCCCATCGACGGGCACTTGTGCACCGCATCCCCATGGCGCTTCCCGTGGGCCTACATACTCACCATACACATTTTCATCTTCTTCGTCTTAGAAACATAGAAACTAGGAGGAGAATTACTTCACTGAGCCTAGGAGCACGCTCTACCTTTCAATATTTTCATGGCTGATCCGATTTTTCAATGCCATGCTGCAGCTCTCTCTCCTTACCATTTGATGCCCTTCATGCACAACACTAATTGGTTTATTTCATGAAAATGTTCAGTGATAAGTTCTCCACTGCATTATGTATTCGAGAATTCGATAGGTTGACCACACTCTGAGTGAAGAAATTTTACCTCATCTCAATTCTAAATGGCCTGCGCAAAATCCTGAGATTGGGTTTCCTGGTTCTTTTCTCCAAAACATTTGGAAAAATTGCTCCTGCATTCAGTCTTTCTAACCCTGTCATTGCTTTATACTTTTCATTCTGCTCCCTCTCTTATTCTTCTGAACTCTCATGAATACAGGCCCAGTCGAACCAATCACTCCACGTAAAAGAGTCCTGCCATACCTGGTGTCAGCCTGGTGAACATTCGCTGCATTTCCTCTATGGCAATTACTTATTTTCTTCGGCAGGGTGATCAAAACTGCAAACAATACTGCAGGCGTTGTCTCAGCAAAGCCTTGTGTAACTGTAGAAAGACATCCCTGCTCCTGGACTCGAAACCTGATGCAATGGAGGGCAACATGCCACTTGCATTCCTAATTCTTTGCTGCACCTGCCTACTTTAATTCAGTGATTGGTGTACAAGGACACCTTGATCCCTTTGTTTCCCCAATATATCACCACTCATCCTGCTCCTCAGCCCCCTCTTACTGATTTGAGAACAGGCTCCATTTCCCGCTCTACTACGTGTCCTGTGGCCCATTTGCAGCTCCAGGTTATGGTGCATGAGCAAGCTCTGATCAGAAGGGATGCCCTGGAAGCTGCGGACTGTAGAGACCACAAGCCCCCTCCCTTCCCCCTCACCACCCACACAGCGCTTCAGGTGTCTGAACCACATCTTGAGCCAATGACCAATTCAAAGGGAGTACACGTTAAAAGATGCTTTTCATTTTGTCTTCTATAGGTGTCTTTCTGTTTCTGCCACAGGGGTTTGTAAAGATGTTTGATTTGACTAAGTTTTTTTTTCAAGATGTACTGCTTAATACACCTGAATCCAATCATAAACTAATTGCTAATAAATATCAAACAAATGTATTTATTCGAGGCTTTAATCATGATAGGTTGACACTGAGAATTGAGTGGGTAAATTTAATATAATCTATTTTGTTAGAAAAGTGCAATAATACAGATTTGGCCGAGATTGCTGATAGAGGCACATCTTTGATTGCAATGTTAAAGGTATACCCGGCTAATTTGTGTAAATTCTAAGCTGAATAAATTCCAAGTTTTAGACTGAATAAAGAACTAATGTATAGTTGGTAAACCCCAAACACATTCAATTGATGTGAGCCTATGTGACTTAGAAACAAAATATTCTGAAGCCTTGAGTGAATCAACGGGGAAATCAGCACTGATAGTTTCACTGTAGACCCATTGATATATTGATGCATGGAATACATCTATTCTTCTGGTAACGGCAACTGGAGAAACCATGTGCGTGGTGAAAGGTGTTTTAACATTTAGCAGTTAACGGATACTCATCTCATTTCACGTGGTAAGCGTCTGGTCAGGCACATCATTCATTCTATTATAATTTATTTGCCCTACCTGTTCTCCGAGTCACTGGAGTCACCCAGAATGGATCTGGCCGCATTGCAGTGGAACAGTTCAATGAGCTGACACATCCCATTTCCCCCCTGTAAAATATTATGCAGTGAAGCACACTTTGCCACAGGCCCATCAGGTGGTGGTATGAATGTTATGTCTTCGAGGCACTGCGGTGAAAGGAGATGGTAGATGTTTATCGATGGTTCCATGCACAGACCATCTGGGCCATTTGGCTGAATGCCTTATCTCAGAACTTTCAAACAAGTACCAAAACATTGTTTGCCTGGTGGTGACAAAGGGCCTCCCTCTCAGAGCATTGTTGCACATGCGGAGACTACAAATCCGGCATGTTTCCCTTGGCGTGGCTGTGATGGGGAAGAATTGGAATGACGCTTTGATAATACATCGATGATTTATTAGAATGGAACATTGGAATTGGGAGTTGAATTGAATGGAGAGATTGGAAATTACAGGATTGTTCACTTTAAAGCAACGAAGGGTAAACAGAGTTTAATCTAGATGTTCTAATTCATGAAGGATTTGAACAGAGTAATTAAAGTGAAATTGGTTCTAGTGTCTGAGTTTTCAGGTATGTCATGTCACAGATTCAAAATTAAATGGAATAGAGATCAGAGAAAGCTTTACAGGAGGCGAGAGTTCATGTTCCCATGGGTAGGGGTTGCTGGAGATGCAAAGAGGATTCATTCGAAGGGGATGGGGACAGGCGGAAATGGAGGCCAATATAAGGCTTCTGACCCCAAGGAACTGGCAGCGGTGCTAGAAATTGAATGTGCTCACATGGGATGGGTACTGTCAGTTAATTTATCTCCACATGGCATCTCCTGTCGGCAACAGCACCAATTACTCACACAGCTCAATGTACCGCACCCCCACCACACACCCATCAGCAGTACCGAACACTCAGAGCCAATGCCGAACATTCACGTGCTCCACTTCACTCTCACACACCTTCCACTTGTAGCAGCCACACATTCAAAACTAAAAGACTCAACATACCTCCACCTATTCAGCTACGGCAGGCACATCAACCAACCATAGTGCCTCACACTCACCGAGATTCTGCAGCTCTTTTAGTCAAGAAAAGGTGGTCCCATAAGCACAGGTTGCTGCAGGGATTGGCGAGGAGCCGGAAGACCTCCGCCCCGAGCCTGAAGGAGAAGGTCGTTCTCTTTACCATGAGAGTGGCTGTGACAGAGCCGATAGTATTCGATCTCACTAACAATGTTAGGGATGACGTTATTTTCCTGCCTTTTGTCCCTTCTGAACTCCCAGCTCACCATCATGATGCTGCCTGCAATGATGCACAAAATGCAGATGGTGGAATCATGGATATCTTCGTTTCGATCCTACACAGAATATCACATACCTGCAATTCCCTTCTGATTTTACATTTTGCAACGTTGCCCAAAAAGCATCCAACGTCCCAGGCAAAACAACATCAGAAGGTGATTGGAGAGAGAGAGGTGGAGAGAGAGTGGAGAGAGAGAGAGAGAGAGGGAGAGAGAAGAGCGTGAGGAAGATAAAGAGGCAGAGAGGGTCAAAACAACATGCCACTGGTGATGATGTCTCATCAATTGGCTTGCCACTCAAAGATTCCAATTAAAATACTTGCCCTAAGAGTAACTTAGAGACTAGTGCAAGGTTGGATTCTGTATGTGATGGATCAACAAACACCTGTGGCTTGCAATCAGTACCAGGGGAAAGGAGATTTTGTGTGCCAGCTCACCAGAGGATATGATCACAGTCGAGTTTAGTTACACGAGACTCAGATGATGAGGTTGCTGGGGAATGTGGAAATCGTGAATAACTCCATGCAGGCAGCAGCGGACTAACAATGATGTTGAATCAGGTGGGCATTGTCTCAGCCCCAACTGCAGCAAACGCTGAAACAATCCAACATCTCAGTCAGATAGTGGAAGCTCACACTGTGCTCATGAGATCCATGCTTCCTGCTGTGCAGGCTCATATTGATGTCGTCATGGCTGTTCATCTCAGTGCTCAACGTGACTTGCATATTCTCTCACCAGCCCAGCAAACGGTGCACCTGCAGATTGCAAGTATCGATGAGGAACGAACATAGGAGTTAAAGTGTCTCCATGGGGCATGAACCTGCTGTCCTCCCTCAGGAGGAAAGCATTTGTCCTTGCTTCTCTGTCACTCAACCAGTTTCCTTGCAGTCAGCCACATCAGCCAGGGCGAGGTGGTGCAGTCCCAATCTGAGCCTTCAAGACGCAGAGACGCTCGAGGATGTACTGAAAGGCCACCTGCAGCCTGCATCAATAAAAGTCAGCAGCCTTCCACCATCAAGATACAGTCAGTGGGGAAGAATTGTCTTGGAGCACTGGGCAAGTCGAGGGAATCCACAAGACAGACACCAAGTGAATGCACAAGGACAAATTATTCAGTTGTGTTTGTATACTTGGAGGCGATGTTGGATTAATATGTTAATGAAACCGTTTTTGATGTTTGTTTACATTACAGTATGGTGCCCAAGGGGAAGCTGAAATGCAGCACCTCAGATGGATGTAATAGTGGAGACTGGGAGATACAGGGGAGGACAGGGAAGCTGTGCTTATGGAATTCAGATACTTATAAGGTAATTCCCAACACCCTATCCAGGTCGAAGACATCCAGGAGATATCTTCCCTACCTCCTCCTCCTTCTACTCCTGGGGTGCCCTCCGGGTTGCTGGTGACATTGCCTGTGTTCTCATGATAGTGATGATATTGTTATCACCACACTAGCTGTTGCAACTGGACAAGCCGGATCGCAGGGTGTGACACAGCTTGATAGATCCAAACGTTTGCATTTTCTTTTTTAGATATGTCGAAAGGTGTTAATAAACAGAGTCAATGGAGTCAGCTCATGGAGTTTTAGCTAAATAATTAAACATTTACTAAACTGGACAGAATTAAATATATTGCAAAACTTCTTCAGCCACAACTATTTCTTCAGAGACATGCGTAGACCTGTAAGGATAACACAAGTTACACAATCTGTTTTGAACTGTAATATTCATAGTAAGTACAGAATCCATGTAAACCAGGAGGCAACCTGTGGTCAGCCATACCACAGTAAAGCAGATACACTTTTTTTCCTCTTTGCTGATCTTCCTTTAACTAGTACGTTTTCTTCAGACATTCTACTGACTCTGCCTCGCATTGGGAAAATTTGTTTTCTTTCGGAAATGTAATCTCTGTGTATTTTCCTGTATCCTGACTGCAGTCTCACTCTCTGCAGCTGTCAACAAAGCGAGATGTTATGGAACTCTCCACAACTCCTCCCACATACTTGTCTCACAAGGAGGCAACCAGTCTTCCTGAACCCCATCTTTCGCACCAGGCTCTCCAACCTCCAATCTTTGAAAGCTCTCTTTGGAATCGTCTCCCAAATCAATGATTTTTTTTCAGACCCCTTCAGCAAGGATTCGCCAAAAGGTTTTGAACTCTACTTGCAAAGTTTCTCTTACCTGAGTCATCGCCTGCTTTCAAGCTGTCTTCATAGTGCTCTCCCTCTCTCTCACTAACTCAAGTGTAGTGGTACTTCACTGCTTCATATGCCAATAGCCAGGAGTTGCAGAACTTCAATTGCCCCTTTTAACCTCTTGACCTCTGAGAAGCCATTCTAACATTTTTAATCTCTTTCTTAGAGCTTTCATATATTTTCATTTGAAGCTTGGAATCTTCCACCCCGATCCTTATCTTGAAACTCACTTTTCAGCCTTTTTTCCCTCTTTGCTGATCTTCCTTTAACTAGTACGTTTTCTTCAGACATTCTACTGACTCTGCCTCGCATTTTTCTACTTGGGAAAATTTGTTTTCTTTCGGAAATGTAATCTCTGTGTATTTTCCTGTATCCTGACTGCAGTCTCACTCTCTGCAGCTGTCAACAAAGTGAACTCAAATGCTCAGTTTTATGTGTGTGTCTTTTTGTCTGTGGTGGGGGAGGGGGGAGGTGTGGGGCTGCCTCTCTGATCCCCTCTTGCTAGTCAACCACAGAGTTTTCTGCTCTTGTTTGCTTTCAGTTCTCTTAACTTCTCTTAGAGTCGTAAAACTCATTAGGTTTGCTGGTACATTTTAACTCAACCTGAACCTTCCTTCATCCACAGATTTTGAAATACAATCAAACTTAAATTTATAAGCTAAAACGCATCCCTGGCACTCACAAATGCAAATGTAACTAACTTCAACTGTCTTCATTTTCTAACAATGTGAGTGATGCTTCAGAACACTATGAACTTGACACTTGCTCCAGCGGATAACAGATATTTCACTCTGAGTGGCTAAGGAATCAGAAACATTGCTTCATTACACCGATAATCTGCTTATGACTTTTCTGTTCACTTCATTGCTCTCGGTATGATTGTGCTTTTACGTTTGGCAGTGGGGATGGTGAGATGTTCGGCGTCCACTCCCCTTTGACATGGGGGCCCAGCAGAACCACGTGCACTATCAGGAATACCGCTATCCTGGGAATTCCAATGGATCCCTCTGCCTGCTTCTTCCTGCTGAACCAAAAAAGAGATGTATTCTTCCCATGCAGCAATGATGTTCCCCGTTTCCTTGTTGATACATCTACGGACAGCATACTGGGAAATTATGGATATGTCGCTGGCTGCTGTCTCGAACGTTCTGCATCATAGAAGTTCAAATGAAACTGTGACCTGAACGGCCACTGACAGCATCAACTTCAGCCTCGAGTGAGGCTCTATGTCATGTTAAAGGAGGTGATGGCAGCTTCCCCTGCCTTCTGCCTCTGCTCCATTTGTTGTTCATGTTACAGACTCATATGCACTTTAATTAATGTCCCCATATATCGTCCGGATATGGGTCACCAAATCCTTTGTCTTCCATGAATGCATGCAGCAGCTCACTACAGAAGATCCAGAAAATTGTCATTGTACCCTCTACTATCTTTCCAATTGCAGACGTTAGTCAAAGTCCCTCAGCTCCAAGTTAGATGTCTGTTCCTTGTGGATAACATTAGTTGCTGTTCATGGTTTTACTGAACAGATCAAAAACAAAAAATACCTGGATAAACTCAGCAGGTCTGAATGCATCTGCGGAGGGCAACACAGTTTACGGTTTGAGTCCGTATGACTCATCAACATAACTAAGGCAAAATAGAAAAGAGGTGAAATATAACCTAGTTTAAGAGGGAGGGAGGGGGTGGGACAGTTAGAGCTGGATAGAGGGTCAGTGATAGTTGGGGATAACCAAAATATGTCATAGACAAAATACATCACTGGCCCTCTATACAGCTGTACCTGTCCCACCCCCCTTAAACGAGCTTATATTTCACCTCTTTTCCATTTTTCTTAGTTCTGTTCAAGAGTCATACGGACTCGAAACGTTAGCTGTGTTTCTATTGGCCTATGCCGGCAGACTTGCTGAGTTTTTCCAGGAACTTTTGTTTTTGCTTTGGATTCCCAGCCTCCACAGTTTTTTGCTTTTATTTTACTGAACAGATTTTCAGCTAAGAGTGATTATCACAGATGTTCAATGGACAGGCAAACACCAAATTACAAAGGCTTGTGTCAAATGTGCTGAAACTGTCTGTCCAACATGGACCACCAGGTGCAAGACCCTGGGAAGTGAATGACAGCGGGAGCTGCAGCATTTCATGATTTAAACATTGTCACTCCTGTTCCAGTGACCCTAACCCTATACAAAGACTGTAATCATATTCAGGGTGAATTACTGAGTGAACATATTCATTTTAATTGAAACTATTTACTTAAAGAGGAACAGTTGACAAGAATAACTGAAAATGACAGAGGGTTGTGATAATTGGGAGGAGTGAGACCATCGGGGGAGCAAATCACAAGAATGACAATATAAAAATTGAGGTGCTACCAGACGAGAAAACAATGCAGGTAAGTGAGCACAGAGATGATGGCTGAGCAAGATTTGGTGTGGGTTGCGATATGGGCAGGACCCATTGCGATGAGCTGCGGCTAAGAAGGGTGGCAACTGGGATTGTTACCAGGATACCCTTGGAATAGTTGAGTCTGGATACAGACACAGGTGAAGGTATATTAATTAGTGGGGCTGAAGCAGGGTGGTGAGGAGCGATATTACTGTGAGGCAGGATTCAGAATGGAGATAATAAGGGGTCAGCAATCAGCTCAGGGTCAAACGGATAGCTCATGGTGTGAACAGACTAGTTCTGCCTCAGACTTTGGCTTGGAAGGTTCGTGGATTCGATAGATAGAGAGAGGAATTTGTGACAAATCTGCAGGCAAGTCCATCTTCCCAACGTTCAAACATCAAGAAAAATAATGATGTTAAACATGGTTTATTAAACATATAACTGGACAGAGAGACTTATCAGGTACATCAACGATAGCTAGGATGAGATAATAACCTGCCCGAACAACCTGAAGCGTGTAACATATGCGAAGAAAATAAGAGCAACCGACCGAAATATTTATGAATCATGTACAAACCCAAGGAAAAAACTCCAGTCTGTTGTTGGAAAGAACCAATCAATTGTTATCTGATACTGATCCAATGTTGGAATATTCGAGCCTATTGTTCTCAGATTCTGATCCATTGTTGGAACATTCCAATCTATTGCTCTCTGATTTGATCAAATATTGGAACATTCCAATCTATTTTTCTCAGATAATGACCTCCACTCTCCTTCTCTCTGGAGTTGCTAATCGCTGCTGGAGGACATGCTGCCGCTGACACTATGGGATAACATTTTGAAAGGAGTCCCTTCTTAATAGAACAGGAAAAGCCTCCAGTGGCACACTTAGGACCCATGGAGACTGAAATTAATTACTGCCACTGTGCAAACAGGTTTGGTCACTGCCTTTCATTCCCATATTATTTTTTCAAAATAAAGTGGAACTTTTACCACATCTGGGTGGGATATATGAGTGATGCAGAGGTATGGAATGGTGGAAATAGAGAAAGCTCTGGCCATAATATTTCTGTCCTCCTTGGACGTGCGAGGACCGGAGGTTTCCAAATGTCCCACCCCCCTTTTTTATGAAAGGAGACAGGGTTGCACTCTGGAACTAAAGTGCACCCATCATAAAGTTGTTGATGGGAAAATTCCAGGAGCCAATAATCGTGGACAGAAATATGTGTTTCTTTCTAACAAAATACGGTGTATAAATGATCAGAAGCACAGTTATGTCTTTGGAAAGTCATATCTGATAAATTTGATGTAGACTTAGTCTAACTGATGACGGGTTTGATGACAGAACTGAACTTGATGTAATGTTTATGAACAAAGTGTGAGCAAGTGTAATTTGATGGAATTGTTATAGCATCTGAACCCCATGGATTAAATGAAGAGTGACAGTGTGCATGTGATATAGGCGAAGAGGAAGAAAGCAGGGAAATGTGGTGGCTGTTGGTTGTTCAGGCTGGAGGGGACTTGAAATAAATGTTATTCATGGATCGATATCAGGTACACTGCTATTTATGATACATGGAAAAGGCATAGGATGTTAAATAAATTACATTAATTCAAGAACTTTGAAAATAATTTATGACAGACCTGTGGAGATTATTTTTTTCTATCAGTGATGTGTGACTTTGGGACTTTCTGCCATAGAAGGCAGTGCAGACAGGCAGTTGAATATTCATCAGCCAGAGGTTGGTAGATTCCTGTTAATCAAAGGAATTAAAGGTTATACAGGCTAAATAGAAACGTAGAATTCGAAACATAAACAGGATATTCGTGAACTTATTGAATAGCAGAGCAGGCTCGATGAGCTGAATGGATTTCTTTGCACCTTTGCCATGTGTTGTTATTTGCTGATAACAGGGAGCTGGATATCTAAACAGTGAGGAGGATAGCAGTAAGCTTCCGAATAATATATACAGGTTGGTAAAATGGAGTCACAAGGAGAATAAATATTTAATTCAGGAACATGTGAAGGATACATTTGGAAGGAGGAATGAGGAGAGAGAAAATGAACTCAAGGCGTCATTTTAAAATGGGGAGCAGGCACAGGCCGGATACATGTAAAAAAAACTTGTTTATTCCTGGAAGGTCAAGTTGAGAGTTCCGCTTAAAATACTCAGAGAATGTGTGAGTTTATAAATAGAGGCAGAAAGTTCAGAAGCAAGAATTTATGCAAAAGCCTGATATGTCATTGGAATTGTCCTAAGCTGAGGGATTGTTTCTAATTCTGATCACTACAATTCAAAAGATGCTGCAGGGGGCTTGAGAGATTACAGATGTGATGTCATGAAATGCTGACAGGTTTGAAGGATTTTGGATCAATGGGGAGAAAGGAGAAGTGTGAATGATATTCTGAGATCAGCCAAGGAAAAGAGGAATTGCATAGAGGACCCCAAAGTAATGTGGAGCTCAGAGGGAGTAAAAAGAACTTGTTTCCACTGGAACAAGGAATAGTAAAAATATTCAAAGCAATTGGCAGAAGAGCACATTGGGATATGAAGAAAACATTATTTATACAGTAGTTCCGTTGAAAGGACATGAGGACTCGAAACGTCAACTCTTTTCTTCTCCGCCGATGCTGCCAGACCTGCTGAGTTTTTCCAGGTAATTCAGTTTTTGTTTTGGATTTCCAGCATCCGCAGTTTTTTTTGTTTTTTTCATTTATACAGTGTTGTTAGAAACTGGAAAACACTGCCTGAAGACATAATGGAAGCCACAAAGATCATGATTTCAACTCGAAGAAGAGCCGGGAGCTCTCTCCAAACACTGGGGAACACGCTTTAAATAAATATCCCCCCAACAACATCACAACATATCAGATTATATGTTTGAGTGCTTTGTCGAGTGAGAAATATCATGTCTATCTTTCCGCCGGATCCTCAGATTCCACACTCGGTCTTTGGTGAGATATAATCATTGACGGGTATGGGGCAACTATGGAGGATTTGGCGTCAGAATATTCTGAAAAGTGGACTGAAGGGAGATGACTCTAAAGACTCCAAAAATTGTTTTATCGCCTTTCATACACAGTGAAGCAGTGGTGAGATTTCCGAAGTCTGGTGATGGGACTACTGATTATCAGAGTTCTGATAAATAGGTCAGAGGATTTGATAAAGACCAATAACTAAGTTGTTGTTGCCAGACTTCTGTATGAGACTTGGGTCATCAGCCAAAAATACCTCCCGGTGATGGTGAATTTCCAGCAGCGATGATGCGCAGTCAAATTCAAGTGAGAAGACATCTGAACAAATTCCAGCATCCTCCCTGAAAATAATTCCTCCTGAATTACTACCCCGACCTTATGAAATCAGCTCCACTGGTCTGAAAACTGCATCAGAGTATCCAAATAAGCAGCTCCTGAAACAGATCATTGAGGATGACACCTGATCTATAGAAGGACAGCATGAGGTTCACATTAAAAAGGGGGAAAACTAGTCATTGGTTTATGGGAGGAATTTACCAATAATCATTTTATGTGGCATTTTTTCATCCAAAAAGATGCAACACAGCCAGAGACAGGCCAAATAAAATCTGTTGTGGAGAAATGACAGAGGCAGAAGGGGAGAGAACAGACCCCTGACTCCAGGAACGCCCTTCATCAGGGATATTCCAGTAATCTTCGCATGAAGACCTGGCACTTCAGGTTTTGTCTGCTGGGGTACCCGTGGTTGCACACATCCTGGACACTGGCAGACATCATCTTCATTTCAAGGCAATGAAGATGATAATGATAATGATGATGATGATGATGATGATGATGATAATATTAGAATATTTGATTATGTAAATAAGTGTGAAATTCAATCATTGCAATGAATTCATTTTAATGAAACCTCCAGCCTCCCACACCAATTGCTAAAGGGGAGTGATGTTGACTATATGCATCAATGGACAACTGGTCATCCAAGAGGGGTGGTAGGAAACCAGCAACAGCAAAATTGTACAAATCTACAATCTGTGAACGCACCCCCAGCACCCCCCCCCAACCATCCACCCCACCCCCCACTCCCCCAACTACCATCCGCCGCGCCCCCCCCCCCCCCCCCCAACCCTCTCCAGTGCAATCACGTTGGGGAATCTAACATAGTTACAACTAAAGCGTGGGAGGGCATCCCAGGAGCAGCACAGGCCACACTGGAAAATGAGATTTCCTCAACTAAATAGGCTACATAAGTAAACATAAACACTGTCTTCACTGTATCCATCGTACAAGTTCGTTATGTGATGGTAAACACACAGGTCAATGGAACCTGCCTTTTCATCATATAGGGACACACCATTTTAACCCTTCCATTGTTACAACCACTCACACAGGTTCCTCTTATATAATTCCCCAAGTTCAGTGCATTCAGTAAGATATCGTAATGCTGTATATGGTTATCCACCTCTCTAATCACTACATTTTCGACCCTATTTATCAGAAGTGGTGTCAGCTCATGTACTATTACTGGACGATAAACCACCAATCCCTGCATTTTAAAGCGTCCTTTCTAACAATGGATTTTTGCAGGATATACCTTGGAGAAAACGCTGCGCTCTCACATATGATTACATTTTCGTTATTTGATAATGTTTGGCTATGATTACGTGCAGTATCTATTACATCAGGGGCTCCTGCAAGTGCAGGCTTCAGTGCCTGAGATGGGGAACAACCAGGGGGTATCTCACACCACGAGGGTGGCAGTGAAGGACAGTGAAGGAGTTATTCATTTCCAGTTCCAGTTTCATTAAGACTCCTTTGGGAGTCCTGTGGATTGGAAGGTATGGAAACCTAGTGGTTGCAGGAATTCCCCAGCGCATGGATAATTCAATGTGATCTTCAGGAATGTTCCTGCCTGCGTCAATTCCCTGACCATGTTCAAGGAGATGATAGAAGAGCCACGGATGAGGATTCTTAAATTGGAAACATTTGTTGCTCTGTCGTCTAAACAAAAACCTGTGATGACTGTTCACCTCTACAACCCCAATGTCCCTGTCACCGATGTACTCGTCTTCCTGACCAGGTAGAGTGACAAAGCTGGGAAATGCACTCAGGACAAGAAGGCTTTCCAATTTTCGGCCAGCAATTAGCTCTTCAAGGTGACTCTCAAGATGAGTGTTATGGGGGAAATCGTCTGCCCTCCTTTCAGTGTTCCTATTGCAGGAATCCTCAGCTACGAAATCTATGACAGGCAGCCCAACACTTGTCCCTCATGTAGCAAATCTGGTGAGATGACGGCCAACTGCAGCGCTGCCCTCTCCAAGAACTTCAAATCACAAGAGCACCAGAAAATACGCTGAAAATAGACTTTGTGCTGCAACTTACGTGACAAGGCAGGCGACCTCAAAAAGGCTTCCCCCAAATGACGCCTCAGTTACACAGAGGCAGCCAAAACCATCGAGGGGCAAACAATTGGAATGATGATTGTCACTACTGACCAGGAGACATTAACACCTCCTCCCACCAATGCCTCCAGTGAGCTCAATACATCAAAGGAGGAGACAGAGGGAGAGAAGTCGAAGTAAAACATTGAGTCAGCAGGCTGCCAAACAACTGCACCACCCCCATATGAAACTACTCCACAGCAGAGCGAGTCAATAGAGGGTGAAACAGCAGATGATCAAGTGGTGGACAGGCAGCTGGTGAAGACCAAAAAGGACAATGCGCTAGGAAGAACCAAAACTCTTTCCTGACGAGTGGGAAGAGGCGACTCCCATCTGGCACGTTTCAATAGTGTTGCTGATCTTTACACGAAAATGGTCAAAGGGCAGCACCTATGAAAGAAGCGGCCAAGCTCCAGGAAGCTGATGGAGGAGAAGCCCGAGGTTCAGCGCACTGGAGACAAAAAAGACACCAGGGCACCCCCTCTTTGAACGCACTTTGAAGAGGCCAGTGCACCCCAGCCCTGGGGAGCTCAGCACTCAGAAGCTCCAGGAAGCTATGAGCAGTATCTCCCTGGAGTGAGAATGGACCTGGCAGCCTTCTCCAATAGAGATCAGTTGCAAACTCGTTCCTTGTTTAACCCCTTTTTTTTGGGCTGAGCACCATATCTCCCACAAGGCGGTTCAAAGCGGTTCCCCTGCCCATGCAAAGTGTGACAACTACAAAAACTATGGATTATGGGAGCAGCGCAAAGGACTGCAATTCTCGAAAAACATCTTTGGTAAGGGACGATATCATTTGAAATGGATCATAAAGCTTGTGTCCATTAAATGGACACCACAATGTGTTGTGACGACAGATTTCATTGCCAAGCTCAAAGCTCACCTGCTGTTTGTGCAGGTGTGGCGAATGCGCAGCTCAGCTCCTTCAGGCAGTGTTCACAATGGTGGCCACTTGGGCCATCGATCTGGTCTGCAGGAAGCGAAGCATGTTCCTCCGCCCTGGTTATTCTTTTGCAGGGTGGCAACCACGCCACCTCCGAGGCTAAGGAGATGTTGGATGCGCGCCTCCTCAAGGGTTATACTGTATAAGAATGCTCTTCTGCAGTTAATTACACTATATACCTCTGATCAAAACATCATGGGGCTGGTGGTCCTTCTGCAGCAACTTCTGGCAACGTCCGACAGTCATTCTGGGCGGTGAATCCAACTCCACCATCGGTGAAACTGAAACTTCTGGCAGGGACGACAGCAGGTGAGATGTCTCGTGCAGACTCCTGTTGGAAAAAGTAAGGAATGCAATGCTGAATGACATGTTCAGCAACCCTGTAGATGTTGTGCAGCATAGATATATCTGGTCCCAGCCAGCCGGGTCCATCCATTCCAGGATAGAATTATTGTTCTTTTCCCTAGTACTCACAATCAGATCCACCAACTTCACTTTGGTGTTCTTCACTACTCACTGCCTGCTACTGGCTGAATCTGACTTATGGAAGACTAGTGGGTTGGCAAGGGGAGATGGAAGCTGAGCGTGCAACTGCTGACCCCATAGGTCATGGAGGAACCAAGGAGGGGTTAAAAATATCAGAGAACTTTGAAACCACGCTCTGACTTTCTAAAATACTGGTGAAAAGAATCAAGGAGAACATCAAGATGATTTTCATCCAAAAAGGTGTTCAGAAGTATGGAAAGGAAAAGGTAGAAATGCCCAAACTCAAGAAAAAATATTCACAGCCTGCTCTAGCTGCAGTCGATGGGGGCCGATGCCAAGGAGAGTTCCAAGTGTTAGAGATCCATCAAGCTTCATTTTATTGCATTGAACGACTCCAGGGCCATCTGCCGGTCCAGAGTCGGCTCCGTGGAGAAGAATGAGGCATGTTCTCGTTTCCTCTTTTTAATTTACACAGGAACAGCTTTGTGATTTGCAGACTTAATGAAGGATGCGGCTCAGAAAATTAATTGCAGTCTTTCGATTTCAGGATCAGAAAATCATTTGATGCTGGATTTTGTGACGTGACTGCTACAAACAACAAAACCTGCAATTGCTTGCTGTCCTCTTTCACAGGGTTCATAGACCACAGCACTAGGGAGAGTTGGGCCAAACCACTCATTTTGGATGAAATGACTTGAGTCCCTGGAGATAATTGAAACTCCTGGAAGTGACAGTACTGGCTGATCTGTATTCAGCTCTGTGGGAATGAATCAGGCTGGGCCTGCTGGAAGTGAATGAGAGAGTTATTCTGGCCGTTAGCATGCCGGAATACATGAGGAAAAGCATCTTAACTCTCATCTACAGGCCCAAGGATCAAAGGGATGACATTACAAATTGGTGATCAATTCCACTGTTGAATGCGGACCATAAAGTTCTCTCCCAGGTCATCGCCAATTGCGGTTGATCAGTTCTGTAGTCCGTGCACCACCCTGACCAGGACTGCTCTGTACCCGGCAGGTAGAACTCTGATAGCCTCACGCTAATCCAGGACAGAATTAATTATGTGAGTGACAGAGGTGCTGACACCTCTCTAATCATTATAGACCAGGAGAAGGCCATGAGCAGATTACTGCATACCTACATGGTCGATGTGCTCGACAAAATGGTGTTTGGTGTGCGAATCTGCCAATGGTAACCAACTGTTCTGTGCCAACTTCAGTAGTGCAGCTTCAATAAAGGGGTGGGAATCAGAAAGCCTTCCAAATAAATCTACAAACTGCAGGGCTGCCCTCTCTCCCCTGTCCTGTTCGTTTAATGCATAGAGCATTTTGCAGAATCGATCAAGAATGATTCGGGCTCAAGAGGAGTGTGGTTACCAGACAGATCGGTCTGCCTGAATATGGTGGCGATATGATTCGGAAGTGGCAGGGCATGCGTTCGAAATCGGAAGGGCCGAGCAGCCATAGTGACAAACAAAACTAGGCATTTTGGAGTTATGCTCTGTCTCCATTGTGTTTAAGAACCTCGTCATCAGGTGTGAGGCACTAACAGTGTTACTGCACGAGACTCAGTTCTGGCCCATCCCTCACTCCAGCTCTTGGCGATCGCCCGCGGCATCTTCCAATTATCTGGAGCTACAAATTAGACCATGTTCGCAGTAAGGTCCAAACCTCTAGGTAAACGCTTCGAAACGTGCCCAACATCGCCCTCAGCCTGACGACCACCTCTGTGCGTAGCTGCATCAAGCTATGCATGTAAAGTCGGTACACAAACACCAATTGTCACGACCAATTGACTTTCCACCTGTTCCTGGTGTTGTGAAGGATGGGTCTGGCCAGCTGCCGTAGAACACTATAACTTGTTGCACTGTCTCGTACCACCTGCACCTCGTGGAGACAGTTAGACAATGAAACGCTTGTGGAAAGAATTTCATCAGTCTGTGGGCTGTACATATCTTCCTTGGGGCCCTGTAGGAAAATCCGATTGTCTATCCTGTTGGATGGTTCCTTGAGCAGACTGGCATGGTAATTTATCACAATGCTTTTTTTTGCCAGAACTTTTCAATTAGCACCAAAATATTGATTGGCTAGTTGTCAGAAAGTGCCTCCCCATCAAAAAGTTCTGAAAACGCTCGATGTCTCACCCTTTTCGAGGTGTCCTCGATATGCCTGTGCTAGAGAAGAGGATGATGTCCATCGTCTCCAGGATTGTAACTTTGCAAATACGCTCTGGGGTGGCATGCCATGGTTTATGTTCAGTGTCACTCTGAACAGCTCAGTGACACCTAACTCTGTGCTCTACAGGCTGTTCCCAGGGATACACAATGACAAAAATGTCAACAGCTGCTGAAGGAGCAGCAACTTGGATGAAAAACGCTCTTTTGCCTGCCTGACAATAGTTGTGCTTCCAGTGCAGAGGGTTGTCCATGTTCAAGTATTGCATAGCTGCACGTTCCAAGTTCCCACACCACGAGCAGAGGGATGACCTAAAGCTAGCGGCAACGCAACAGGGGCACAGTTGGGAATGGTTGCTGTCCAGGACCTTTCAGTCAGTGGACTCTGAGCAGCTGGGCATGTTGCCCAGCCCTCGAATTGTATGTCTCACGTTGAATGTACAGAGTTAATATTAGATGTATCACAATTGTAATGAAGCGCCTCAGAGTGAAAAATGTGGCGTGTAGATCATGGAAATACCATTTCAATTAGTGAAATGAACATTTTACTATTTATTATTATATATTCATGTGATGTCGGCTTCTCTGTCTGGGCCAGCATTTATTGGCAATTCTGAGATGGCCTTCATATGTTGGTTGTGAGTTCTGCACTTGAACTGCAGCATTCCATGTGTTGTAGGTACAAGCATAGTGCTGTTAAGAAGGGAGTCACAGGTTTTTCACCCAGTGACAGTGAAAGAATGGCAAAATAATTCCAAGTCAAATTGGTGAGTGATTTGGAGGGGAACTTCAAGGAGATGGCGTTCCCACCTGTCTGCTCCTTCCAGATGGAAATGTTTGTGGGATTTGATGTTGCTGATGAAGGAGCCTTGAATAATCCTGGAAATTCTTTGTGTAGATGGAACACAAGGGCTGCTTCTCTGCGTTGGAGGTGAAGGGGGTGGATTTTGGTCTTTATGTTGCCAGTTCAGTTCAGATTCTGATACGTGATAACTCCCAGGATTTTGAGAGTGGGGGATGCTTTGATGGAACGGCCATTGAGCATGAAGGGACGATGTTTGGATTGTCTCAGGTAGGAGATGGTAATTGCCTGACTCTTGTCTGGTGCGAATGTTACTTGGCAATTATCAGCCCAAGCCAGGATATTGTCCAGGTATTGCTGCTCTTGGACTTGGAGAGCTTCAGTATCTGAGGAGTCATGAATGGTGCTGAATATTTTGCAATCTTCAGCGAACATCCACACTTCAGACCTTTTGTTGAAAGGAAGGTAATTGATGTAATACTGTGGCATCAAAAACCACCAGCAAAACATCTTTAGGTCAAGGCAACTACCCTGATGAACATCTCTGGTGATGTCCTGGAGCTGAGATGACTGACAGCAACAACCACAACCATCTTCCTTTGTGCTAGGTACGACTCCAACCATTGGAGCATTATCCCCCCGATTATTATTGACGTCATTTTGCTCGGGCTCCTTGATGCCAAACTCGGCCAAACGTGTCCTTGATTTCAAGGGCGGTCACTCTGAACTCACATCGGGAGTTCAATTTCTTTTTGTCCATGTTTGTACCAAGATTCTAATGAGGCTGATTGGCCCTGGCAGAAGCTAATTTGTGTATCAGGGAGCTGGTTATTGCTCAACAATGTTAATGACCCATACCGTTACTTCACTGAAGATGGAGAGTAGACTTTTGGGGCCACAATTGGTTGGAATGGTTTAGACGTGCTGTTTTTGACCAGGGCATATCTTGGCAAACTTCCAAGTAGCCGGGTGGATGCCAGTGTTGTAGCTGTTCTAGAACAAGTTGTGTATGGGTACATAAGTTCTGGAGCAAAACCCTTCAGTGCAGTTACTGGACAATTGTCAGCACCGATATCTTGTGCAGTTTTCTGTGCCTTCAGCTGCTTCTTAATATCACTTGGAGTGAATCAAATTTTCTCAAGACTGGCATCTGTGGTGCTGTGGAACTCTGGAGAAGGCCGAGATGGATCAGCCACTCATAATCCTGGCTGAAAATTGTTGCAAATGTTCCAGTCTTATGTTCTGTACTGAAATGCAGGGCTCCTCCATGGTGTGGATTGAGATATTTGTGGAGAGTTCTCCTCCGGTGAGTTGTATTATTGTCCACCACCAATGGGTGTGGCAGGACTTCGCATCTCAGATCTGATCCATTTTTTGCGGGAACGCTTAGCACTTTCTATCAGTTGTTCCTCATGATATTTTCATGCAAATAATCCTGTATAATTGATTCATCTGGTTGACACATCATTTACCTTATGTCTGTTGATCCTCCTGGCATCTCCTCCTGCACTCTTCATTGATTCACAGATTATCCCGTGGTTTCATGGGTAGAGGTAGAATGCGGGATAGGCCGGCTGGCATATGAATTTATAGATTGTGTTTGAGTCCAATTATGCAGCTGCCAATGGATGCCTAGACTTGTATTGCGATATCTGTTCGAAATATCTCCCACATAGCACAGTGGTACTGCCACACAACACGACGGAATGTATCCTCAGTGCTAAGCTGGAACCTCATCTCCACAATGACTGTGCAGTGGTCACTGCTACCATTAATGTCATGTACAGATGCATCTTTGCCAGGTAGCTTGGTGAGAGTGATGTTTTTCCATCTTGCTAGTTCCCTCACCAGCAGCCAAATACATAGTCTAGCATATATGTCATTCTGAACTCTGCCATATGGGTTAGTGTTGGTGCAATGGAGCAGCTGTTATTGGTGGCCCTTGAAGTTCACTGCATTGGGCACATCCTGCCCTCTTTCCACTCTCAGTGATTTCTCTAAGTGGTGTCCAACTTTATGGAGTAATGATCCATCAGCTGTGTGAGGATGGTAGGTGGTAATCAGCAGGAGGTGCCCTTGTCCATGCTTAAACATGATGCCGTGATAAATTTTTGGTTCTGGAATCCATGTTGAGGACTTCCAGGGCAATCATTTCCTAAATGTATACCATTGTGCCGCCACCGCTGCTGTGTCTGACTTGCCTGTGGACAAGGATAGTAGTGGTGGTGCCAGATATTTAAACTGCGAAGTATGATTCATTCAGGTTAGCTCTACCAGGCAGCTGCTTTATGAGTTTGTGAGACAGCTCTCCCAAGTTTCGCACTAATCCCCAGTGTGTGTGTTTGTGTGTGTGCATATGTTTGTGTGTGACTTACTGAATATAAAAAAAAACAGCTAGACTGAAGGCTTTGATGTTAAAAAATATGCTGGATTTTAAAAGTGAAACAAAAAAATTGGTTGAAGTTGTAGAGAGAAAGGTGTAACGATAATTGAATTTTTAGATAAACCGGAATGGTTTGAATTTCAAAAGATAAAGTGAGGTGTACAAAGTAGCCAGAGGAACTGAAGCAATGAGTGTGCATTTTTTCCCCAAAGATAAATGATAAAATTGGTACCATGAAAGATGTTCTAAAGTTAAAGGGTAATGTTCAGAGACATATTGAAACAATGGACTTTACTTTCAAACTCAAAAACATGTATGAAGGAGAGAAGGTTATGTTTGATTGCAAGATGGCTTCAAATGATGAACAAATGTGTAAAGCCTCCATCCTCTTTGCGTCAGCTGTATTTCTGCAAGAGCCAAAGCTTTTAAAACTGATGTGAAAAACCCCTGTGCTGCTTGTGTTTTGCCTGGATATGTTGAAGTTTATTTTGGTTTTATGGTTGCCTTAATGGACGTCTAACTCGGAGAACATTGGAGGACAAGGAACTTATTATAGTAGTAATTCGCAGGCTTTTAATAATCATTGCTTAGTTAATTTTTGTAAAGCAATCTCTAAGTTTCGTTGGAATTGTTCTCAGCGAATTCAAAGCCACACATCAAAAAATAAATTACAAATTGCAAAGCAGTTGTAGCAAATATTTCAAGTTTTTCTCTGGGATTAGAGCATTAATGATCAAAATTGCCATGACAAAATTTCGGGTTCTTTGCAGAATACCTCTAAAATTTATTGATTAGTTAGGAGTTTATGAACCTTAAATTTATGAGTTCGAAAGGCACTTTTAATTCCGGATTTGTTAAGTGCTTTTCTAATAAGTGTAAAATTGCAACTTGACTTTGGCCGGTGTTCAGACATCACAGGTGTTTGAAGTTTTAAATTTGGCTTCTTTACAAACGGTAAGCAAAGTTAACTTAATGGAATTGTCAGGCAAAATACAATTTGGATTGCCTACAGGGTTACGGAAATCAGATCCAACTGGAGATGTAGCGCAACATTTGAAATTGGAATGTATAACTGAGTAGCTGCATTCTCCGAGGGGTATTTGATTGGAATTGGCTCCAATTCAGTACAAGCAGAAAAGGAAATATAAAGGCATAGATCATTTCAGAGGTGGCAGAAAGAAAAGCAGGAAGGCAGAAAAGGAGAGAGACAGAGAATTCCAGCTTAAAATGTGGGCAGTTAATAAAGATACACTAATAGTGGAGACTGGAAATATTTCCAGATCAGAACCCAATGGGGAGATGTTTAAATTTGTACCAGAATGTTTGAAGCATTCTTTGCTTCATTTGAAATGATAAGTAAGCAGGTGAAATGGCCACAGGAAAACCGGACATTGTTGTTACAATCTAGGTTAATAAGCAGAGCAAGTGATGTTTATGCTTCATTTCCATATGAAATATTGGTGAACTATGATGTGGTAAAAATATATTTTGAGTGCACACGAGTTTTATCCTAAGGCACATGGACATAAATCAGGAATATGAGAAAACAGTCCTGGGAAGTTATATTGAGATTTAGAGAGAAAAATAAATAACCAGTGAATACTGGCATTAAAGATAGAGACAGGACACACATCTCTTAGAGCACTTGTCCTTCTGGATGAATTTAAAATTCAATTCCTTTGGTAGTGAGAACTCATGTGGAGAGACATAGGTTTGAAAGAGTAAGTCAAGCAGCAGAGATAACTGATAATTATGAGCTAGTTCAGAGACCCATTTTGACACCCTTTTAAATCAGTGAAGGACGGAAAGTGGGAAGCTGAAAAGAAGGTGGGTAATGAGGGAAGAGAAGGAGCTGGATGAAAATCCAAGTAAATTCCTCTTTGTTGATCTAAAAATGAAGGTGCTGAGGGTAGAAATAATGTAAACAAATTGATATGTTTTCATTTTTATTCAGTTGGACAAGCAAATACTGTGTGTTCGAAAGGATAGCGAAAATCTGTTGGGATTGTAGGGGTGCAGGAATGTTCTGGATTGAAAATGTGCCGTGGCTTCTGAGGTTCAGGCACAGGAAGAGCCAATTGTTTGTGTACAGGTACGAAATGAGAAATGAGTATTAGTTAAATAATTGGGAATGTATTCACTGTTTACACATGGGAGTTCCAGGCAGCATGTTACAGAAATGCTTAAAGATCATGTATGTTAAGGGGAATTATTGAATAGGTATTGTGAAAGCAGGTAAAAGTGAAGGTTTCTAAGAGGCAGAGGAGTTGTCAATCCTTAAATTTGTGGGGTAGTCATATTTGTTGTTCAGAGGGCGAACTGCTGCACCATTTGATAATAAGCCAGTTTGATGGTGATGCTAAGCATATTGCCTTGAGGAAGTTAAATATATACGGTAAGTGGAAAATAGTTGCAGGGGTTGATAGAACCGTGGAACTATTGTCCATTGCAAATTATCAATTTATTTTGGGTAATGATATAGCTGGGTCACATATGCAGGTGATGCCTATAAGTTAAATTATCTCTGGGTGTCCTTCAACAGAGGTGCTGCAGAAGGAGCATCCTGGATTGTTTCCAGATTGTGTGTGAACAACATCACAGGCTTACAGGTTGAAGCAGAAAGAACGTGAAGTTACACAACATGAAATACATCATGTCTAACCAGCTGACACAATTTTGGTATGATTATTCAGGAAGACTCAATGAAGGAGAACACTGCAGAGTTGCTTAGCTCAAAACTGGAGTCTGTGTTACAGAGATATTACTCACATTGTAATCAGTAATATCCGACAGCTTACTCAGAAACAGAAGCAGAAAGTATTAAAGAACGTTATTACCTTTATGGGAAATGCATTCATATGAAAATACCGGCTCTGTGATGCTTCAGCAAATGAAAGCTGGAAGGAAGAGCAGCCAGTTATCACACCATTTGGAGACAGAAATGTTACCGGGAGAATAGTTCATGAAATTATGAAGGGGTGCATTTTGGAATTAGGACGTAGCAAACTATTTCAATTGGCTTTGATTGCATGCACATGTTGTTAAATACTGTAGAGCATGTCACACATTTCAGGTGACAGGGAAACGACAAGACATGTTTAAGACAGCGCGTGTAATTCCAATTCAAGCATTGCAGGAACCTTTCGCTAGGTCAATGATTGATTGTGTCGGCCCCATCCGATAGACTAAAAGTGGAAATCCATTCTTACTTAAAATAATGGATTTGCCTTCAAGGCTTCATATAGTGATACATTTGAGAAAAAATATGACAAATAAATTGTGAAGACTTTGACTATTATTTTACAAGCTATGGCTTGCCAAAAGAATAGCCCCTGGGGAATTAATTGAGCCTACCAGCTGACTGAAAATCAAGAGAAAGTGAAATGATTCCAAAAGTGCACTCTTGGATGAATCACAGTCCAGCAGAGCTAGCTGTCCCTGCACTGAGCAGACCTTTGGATTTAAGAAAATAGCATCCTCTTCAAAACTTGTAACTTCATGTTGAGTGTCTATTGGCTGTCCAAAGAAACCTCCTTGATGGAACGACACACAACACTCCATTGACATCATACGTGTTCATGAGACCAATATCGGAAATGAAGAATCAGCTCACTTTTATATCAAAGACTTCGACCTATTGTGCTACTCCTATCAGGCTAAACATGGCCACTCCACCCACAATCCATCCAACATTCCTGATGCCACAGCTTTATCATCACCGTCTCTCCGTGACAGAAATCGGATTGGCAGTTTCATATTGCAAACACATCCAAGCCTCCAATTGCGAGCTGGGAAGTCCAAGTTCGGCCAGCTCTGCCTCACAAGCCACCAACGTGTGTATGTCAACAGCCACCACACTGACTGGGGTTACTGAGCCACAAGCGGTGATGTTGGTAATGGCTTCACGTTGGTACAGGATCCTAGGAAGCAGGGAAGGTTCCAGTTAGCAAGATGGGGCTAGAGACATTCACCTGAACTGTGCTTGCTCCACTGCCTCAACAAGCCTAGTTCCCAAACCAAGATGATTTCCCACTTGCACAACACAGGCCATCGCTCATCCACATTGGATTTTGCCTTCCAGTTTTCAGCCATGCAATGGAATTCGTTTACACTATCAAAAATTGAGCAAGATCTTGGGCTGCAGTATTGTAAATAGACCCATCAATTACAAAACAGTGGACTAACTTCATCGAGTCTCTCAGTACCGCTATCCGTGCCAGAAAGGAGGCAACAACATCAGGGGTCCATTTCACTCGTTACAGTAGGAAGTGCTGGAGCCTGAGTCTCCACCCTGGCCTATATTTAATCTTTCCAAAACAAGATGCTTACTCTTGGCGCAATATAGTGAGCACACTGGTGGATACAAAAACAAATCACACCACGTGTGTCACACCAAATAAACCACCTCTGCAAAGTGCAGAACATGGCAGCCCTGATCCTTTCAAGATCACAGAACTACATACACCATTAAGGGCTCTGAAAAGTGTCAAGGCAGCAGAATATGAGCACATTGTACCAAATTTCCGGAACAACTTGACCCCGTGCTCATCCCTGTCTTCCTCTGTTCTGCACAAGAATCATAAGCTCAATCTCTCTCCAAAAATCATTTCCATACCAAAACCAGGAAACGATCTTCTAATGGCAGCCAGCTGCTCACTGGCTTCACTGCCTCATGTGTGTTTTTTTTTTATCTTTGAGCATTTATCCTTCAAATTATTTCACCAGCAATAGACATCATGCTTAATATCGACAATCTGGTGTCTGTAAAGGTGCAGCACATATGATCAACTTCATATACTTATCACCTACATTGGAAATGGCTTCCAAATGAATTGATCCCATGCATGGTGCTGCTGCGCCTCACAGATGCCTTGGGTACGATGTGGTACGCTGGGCTGCTCGTAGAGCTGTCCAGAGTGCCTCCAACCTGGGTCAACACAGTTGTTGACAGCGTCCTTCGCAACAGATGATTTGCAGACCAGTTCATCTATCCTGATGACATTCGATACTCGACCCAAGCCCATCCACGCACCCTGGATTAAATCATTGAAAGATATGGTAAAAAGTTGAGGACTAATGCAGCACATGGCAACGTGAACACTTGTAAACATATTTCCAGTGTATTCCACTCAGTAATGCTTGTTCCAAAATAGAATTGCTGTTTACATGCACAGTAAGAGACCAAAGCATCGGCCCAATGTAACATACTTTGGTTTGACTCTAGCTGGGATGCTGTGCTTTTGGGATGTTCTGAAGAGAACAGCCAAGTCCAATCCAGATAGAATTCGGTAAAATAAATTGCTGAATCTAAGTTGGGCCCTGCAGCCACAACATGTGGGCTTCAGCACTTGCCCTGTCATAATCCGTATCAGAGCACTGTGCAACTGACAGGCACAGCTCGTCACACATGCACGCTGTTGCAACTCACGAACGCTGAAATGCACATCATGAATGCAACTATTCGTTATATGTCCCTCACCCCTTTGGCTTTCTGACCTTCCAAGTAGCAACCTCCCACACATACGCCAACCAACCAAAACTCAAAAGGTGGCAGAAAATGTCCTTGATGTACCTCAGTTGCCATCAAACAATGGAAGTCCACAGCATCAGCTCAAACATTGGCAAGGACACATTCTGCTGAACATCATATGCCAATTTCCCTCTGCTGATGAATAACTTAACATCACTTGGTGGATTCAATGATGGTGGCAAGGGCTCAGAATATGCTCAAGATGGGTTAAGTCATTTTCCATCAATATGACTGGCTCCGAAGTACCACTGTTGACCGAGATACCCTTTTCGTAAGTGATAGAGCGGCTAGACTGTTTCTGTGACAGCTGGTGTGGGAACTAACAAGAGGGAAAAACATATTTAGCATCATCCTCACCAACCTGCCTGCTGCAGGATATCTCTCCTTGAAACTACCGGAAGGAGTGAGCACCGCACTGTTTTTGTGGGGAAAAGTGCCACCATCACAATGAGAATCCCCTCAATCGTGTTATCTGGCACTACCTCCGCATTGGATTGATTTCGACAAAGATCACATAAATCAAGACTGGACGTCCATGAGGCACTGCTAGTCATCATTAGCAGCAGGATTGTGCTCAAACTCAATGTGTAACCTCAAAGCCTGGCATATTCCACACTTTACCATTACCATCGAGCCAGGGAATCAACACTGTTTCAAAGAAGAATGCAGGAGTTCATCCCAGGGGCAGAAGCATGTGTACCTAAAAATGAGATGTCAACCTGGTGAAAAATAACACTGGGCTACTTCCTTCCCAACTTCACAATTCACAAGGCCGAGCTAAGTGGCACAGCAGCCAATGAACGAGATCTAAGCTCTGCAGTCCTGCCATATCCAGTCGTGGATGGTGGTGGAGAACTGAACAGCACCCTGGAGGAGGAATCTCCTCAAATATTACCATTATAAATGATGGTGGAGCCCTTAAACGAATGAAAAACAAAAGGCTGAATCATTTGAACCAACCTTCAGCTGGAAGTGCCAACTGTATAATCCAAATTGGCCTCTTCCAGAAATTCAGTATCACAGAAGCCAGCCTTCAGGCAATTTGGTTCACTGTAAGTGAAGGGAAATGCTGCAGGCAATGGATTTGGAAAAGTCAATGGGCCCTTAAAATAATCTGGCAATAGGTCTGAAGATTGTGCTGCACGTCTTGCCTTGCCCATAGCCAAGCTCTTCCAGTGCAGCTGCAATGCGGCCATATATCTGGCCATGTGGGAAATTGACCTGGTATGTCCTTATTGCAAAAGTAGGACAACTGCAAAACGGCAAATTAACGCCCTTTCACGCCATTCTCCATCATCAGTAAAGTGATGGAAGGGCTTCATCAACATTATATCAAACAGCCCTTGGTTAGCAATAAACTGCTCATTGATGCCCAGTTTGGGTTCTGCCAGTGCCAATTAGCTCCTGACATCATTATACAATTGGGTCAATATTGGCAAAAGGGCTTAACTCCTGAAGAAATTTGAGACTGAGTGCCCTTGACATCAAGGCAACATTTCACCAAATGTGGCAACATGGGTCCCTGACAAAACTGGAGTCAAGGGGAATCATGGGGTTGGAAACACTCCAGTGGCTGGAGTCATACTTAGCACAAAGTAACATGGATGTGTTTGTTGGACTTTAGTCACCTCAGCTCCACGATATCACTGCAGGGGTTCCTCTGGATATTATACTCGGCACAACCATTTCCACATACTTGACCAATGTCCTTCGTTCAACCATAAGGTCAGGAGTGGGGATGTTCGCTGAAGGTTGCACAATGTTCAGCGCCATTAGGACTTCTCAAAAATGCAAATAAAGCAAGATCTCCACATTATCAAGGCTTGGGCAAATAACATTCACAACACACAACTGTCAGGCAATGACCAATTCCAACTAAACAGAATCAAGCTTGAAGTTTAATGAATTACCATCACTGAGTCCCCCAGTAATAAGATCCTGGATGTTTCCATTGAAGAGAAACTGAATTGGACTAGCCATGTAAATAAGTTGGCAGGTTAGAGGCTAGGTATTGTGCGACGAGTACCTCACCTCTTTACTCCCCAAAGACACTCCACCATCTACAAGACATAAGACTAGAGTGGGCTGGAATATCCCCAGTTGCCTGGATGAGAGCAGCTCCAAATCAGTGGATAAACCATGTCTGAAAAATCTGTCCTATTGATTGACACCACATTCACAAATATTCACCCCTTCCAGCAGTGACGCACAATGCCAGCCATGTTTACCTTCTACATGATGCACTGTAGGGATTCACCAAGGTTCCTAAGAAAACACCTTACAAACCCATGACTAATGCAAACTAGAATGAAAAGGAAACTGATAGATGGGAATCCAACCACCTGGAATTTCTCTGTCAAGTCACTCACCATCTTGGAAATATTTTGCCATTCCTTCACTGTCGCTGGGTCAATACACTGGAAATCCATTCCTATCAGCTCTGTGGCTATTTCAACGACACATTTAATGCATTGGTTCAGGATATATATTTATTTATGAAAGTTCACCAGTAGCATCCCTTTGGGCCAAGGGTGGGCAAATGTAAAAACTAACTAAGAAGCTGCTTGTGGCAAACCCCAGCTGTCGAATGGCAGGGTTTTATCAACCATGGCTGGATTGGCCATGGGTAAACAGTTATTGGACAAGCCAGGGTCCCTTTGGAGTGAACCTCCAGCACTGTAGTCTCAGTAGAAACCCCTTTTGCTCTCCTGGAGAGACATGAACAATATTGCACCTTCCTGAGGAATGTCCACTCAATGGGCAAACTGGCGGAATCTTCATTTTAAATTCACCTCAGGAGAGGCGATCACTTGTCTCCAGGGATTTGCATTTGCTCAACAACAATATTAATAACAATATCTATTAGTTTATTGTTTGCATTCATTTGTGCACATAACCACATTTTTCTAATAGAAAAATTAATCACTGGAAAATGAAACTTTGCATGTCTGACATCATATGTGAAGAGAAACAGATTAATCTATTCGAGTCTGTCAGACTCTCCTTCAGAGATTTTCATTCTATTGTTAATGTTAGTTGACAAGTATTTGCAAAACACTGCTTGTTTATTGTTGTTGCTCATGTGTACATTGTGAGGTGTTTATTGATTTTGCGCCTTTGTTTATGCAACCATTTATTTGTTATTCTAAAGGCATAGCAGTGAAAATTAGGAAAATTGTCAGGATCATAAGCATTTCTTTAGCTCCATCAGGCAGAGAAGCCAATAGTTAATTATTTGCCCTCTGAGTTTTCGCAGTTCTAGTTCTGCTAATGATCCCAGGAAAATATCAATTATGGCTGACACCTTATCGTGTTTATGATGCTTGGGTTGCCAAGCCCCAGCTCCCTCATTGCGGGCATTTTGACTTTTAATTGATCTAGATTTTGTTTTGGCACTGTTGCTTGCCACTTGTCAGCCCAAACCTGGATAATATCCAACTTTTGCTGCATTTAGACTTGGAGTGCTTCTGAATCTCAGGAATCATGGATGGTGTTGAACATTGTCCAATCTTCAGCAAGCACCCCTCCTCCTCACCACCTGCATCACAACGTCTGGCATTATAATTGAAGAGTTTTCATTGCGTAAACAGTTGAAGATGGTTGGGTTGAGTACAATAATCTGAGGAATTCCTGCAGGGATCTCCTGGGGCCTCAAATGACTGAACTCCAAAACCACAAACACAATTAGTTGTGCTAGGTCTAAATTTCAAACAGTAGATAGTTTTCTCGTGATTCCGAATGACTCCAGTACTGTAGGTGCTTCTTGCTGCCACATTCCATCAAATGCTGCCTTGATGGCAAGGATAATTACACTCGCTTGACATCGGGAGTTCAGTTCTTGTGGCCATATGTGAACGACGT
The DNA here is from genome assembly GCF_017639515.1 of Carcharodon carcharias. Lineage (NCBI taxonomy): Eukaryota > Metazoa > Chordata > Chondrichthyes > Lamniformes > Lamnidae > Carcharodon > Carcharodon carcharias. The sequence continues at coordinate 69,085,055 of NC_054488.1, forward strand.
CTATAATTAAGTCAGGAGTTGAATGACATTGACGAAACACAAGTGATAGTCCTGGAACAATTATTGCCGTTTGTCCTGCTCAGAAGGCATTTAAGAGGTAACCACATTGCTGCGCATCTGGATGTTCTGGAGTCACATGAATGGCACACCAGTTAAAGACACTGATTTTCTTCACTTAACGTGAATCATTCGCGAACCAAATGGCCTTATTCAAAAATGCATGAAGAGTGGCATAGGTCACCATGATTACTATTTGTATAACTGATTTTCATTCGGATGGGCCGTGTGCGAGAGACAGGGGGCGGAGGGGGGATGGGGGTGGGGTGCAGTGTTTGGTAGGGGTCTTGGGACCGGATCCCTGGCAACAATACCCTTGGTTTCGGTAACATGAGTCTCGAGTAAATATCGGTATGCCTTTGACTCCTTCTGATTGAGGTTATACAGATGGTGCGCTAATTGTCTGCTTTAAGTTGGCCCCATTTTTGGTGGAAAGAAAGTTGGTTTTCCATATTGCTGCCAGAAAGCCAGTGTTGTTGCAACACTGGAATGGCTGTTCTGGGGGTGGCAAGTTCTGACCATAAGTCTTCAGTTCTATTGCTGGAAAGTTGTCTGTGCCCAAAATATTTGCAGCATCCAGTGAATTCTGCCTTTTCTTGGTATAATGTGTAGCCAATTAATTAGACAAAACTAAGGCTGCAATGCTCGGGACATTGGCAGCAGGCGGAAATGAATCATCCACTCGCCAATTCCAGCTGAAGGTGGTTGCAATGGCTTCAGCCATGTTTTGTGTACTGATGCGCTGGGTGCCACATCATTGAGGTTGTGGTTATTTGTGGAACCACCCACTACATGTGGTGATTAGATTTTCCACCATTCACCACTGGATGTGGCAGCCCTGCAGAGCTTAGACCGCTTCTGTTGATTGTGGGGTCGCTCAGCTTTGTCTGTTGGTTATTGGCTGTCCAGATTTGCAAGCATGTAGTCCAGTGATGCAGCTTCCCACACTGAAATCCCATTTATAATTATGGCTGGCACTGCACCTGGGATGCCTTCCTGCACTTTAGATGGAAACATAGCAGTTTTTGAGAAGTGAAAGTACGTGAGAGTTGGGGGTGAGTTCACAGATTGTAGAATTATGCAATTCTTCTGCTGATTATAATCCACCAACTGGATGCCCAGTTGGGAGTTGCTACATATGTTCACAATCCCTCTCATTTAGCACGGTGTGTGGCGTGGTGGGGGGAGGGGTGGTGGTGGTGGAGGTCAGTGCGGGGAAATGTCTTAATATGAAATAATAGCAATGATTGAATTTTAAATGTATTCACATACCTAAAAACTTTAATGACTTTATCATAATCATCATCAGTTCCACAAAACGAGAATGACTTGCCAAGGTTCAGGAGTTTTGCATCCACAGGTGCCTCTACAAACCAACACTGGAACCACAATTCTTCATTCAGAGAGGACAGGAACTTTCCTGAGGAGTGGTATTTCTCGAGTCAGTGTTCTCTTCTCTCTCCTTCCGCTTTCTTCACCTCTACCATGAAGTTTATGTGGCCAGTCTCTGATTATGTTGCAGCTTTTTTGGATGAGGCGCTGCCACATGGCATTATTAGTGGCAACTTCCTGCCATACAACGATGTCAGCTTGTCGTCATTTCACCATGGCTTTGGGAGTGTCCTAGAAAAAAATTTCTCTGTCCTCCTTGAGATCAGGTGCAATCCTTAAGTTGTGAAATCGGATCTGCTTCAGAAGCTGATTGCTTGACACGTGTGTGCATTGTCGAGACCAGTGAAGTTGAATTGACATGGTCAAAGTTGTGATCATGGAGGGGTTACTTTCAGGGATGATGCTTAAGTGTGTTCACCTGCCTTTCCACTAGATTTTGAATATCCTACGGCATCATTGCTGGAGGGAAGTCTACTGCACCAGGAGGTGTCCTGGGTATTTGACACAAATCTCATGCCATGGAGAATGCTGGTGACAGCGGAAGTTTTGTTGGCCTGGCTCACGCTCTGTGACATTTTCTTTTCAAAACATCTGGCAAGAAGTGTTCCCACACCCAGACTTCTAAAATGCTATCATTGTTAACTGTTTAAGAAATGTGAATGAATCAATTTGTGTGAATTGAGGCACATCCCTACAGTCCACTGTGGGGCAGATTCCCACACGAAACCTCCGGAACCAGTCCTAAATGTCAGTGAAGACATCGCACTAGAGACCCATTTTGGATTCTGAACCACGCAGAGGAAAGTCAGATATGATCATTGTCATTTGAGAGGGCACTAAACAAAATAGTTTGCTGTAATGTTGATAGGGGGAGAAATGTTGCTCAGGAAGTTGGGGAGAGCTCTGCTGCACTTCTCTGACATCGTGTCATGGTATCTTAAACATCAGCCTGAGCAGGCTGCTCCTATCGTGTCCTCAGAGACTGTATTCAAGATTTTAACATCACTATATACGTACTTAACTTCTCCTCATGTCCCCTTCGGATCTTTCAGCATTTAATGTAAATATTGTTAGTGAACCTTTTTCCCGCTGAAACAGTTTCTCCTTACTCTTTCTTAACTCCTCGTTAATTTGGATAACTCTTTTTAATTCCCCTTTGCCTTGTCTGATCTCAGGAGAAGAATTTCAGCTTCTCCATTCTCCCCATGCAATGGAAAACCCATATCCCAGACACAATTAAGGTAAGTCCCCTCTGTAATCTCTCCATGTCCATCAAATGCGTTCTACTATGTAGTGACCAGGGTTAGACACAATTTCTCAGTTGGATACTGAACATAGATGCATTGAACTTCAACATAACTTCAAGCTTTTGTGTTCTCTGCCTCTATGTATAAACTCACAGATCTTCTGTGCATTTTAAACTAAACTAATGACTTGTCCTTCCATTTGTAAACAAGTGTGTACACGTACCCTATCAGTGCCTGCACCCTGTTTAAAATTGGCCCATTTAGTGTACTTACTCTCACCCCTCATTTCTCCTCTCAAAGATGTTGTTTACACTTCCCTGTATTAAATGGCCATTCCCCGCTTACCTCCACTTCACCAAACTGAATCTCCCCTCCTGACGTTTACCATGAATTTCCTGACTGTTTACATTTCCACCTTCCTGCCAGCTACAATTCCAAATATATGACATCGGGGAAAATGTTGGCTATTCAGGCTCCCGAATCTTTCCGCCATCAAGAAGAACATGGGTGATATTTTTGTACTTCAAATTCCAAACTTGCATATATATCTGCTTACCTTTGATTTTCTTGATAAGAAGAGCCTTCCGCTCCCTCATAAGTATTCAATGTCCCCGCCTGCACTACCTTCTGAAGCAGAGTTCCAAACCCTCACTACACTGAGGGAAAGACAGATCTCGTAAACGCTGTCATGAAATGGCGATACCTAATTTTAAACCATTTCCCCAGCACGTAAAATTATGACATTTATATTGAACCCTACGTCCTTTATGCATATCATAAAGATCAATGAAATGAATTCTGATCCATGAGTAACATTTCTTTAAAAAAAACTCTCGAGTCTGAATGACCATCGGCCACCAATTCTCTCTGCATTCTGCCTCGTCGCTAATATCACATTCACAATGTCACTATCCCTTTAACCCATGGAGTTCACTTTCTGTAAAAACTCCATGAAAAGACATGTGATCATACTTCGTTTATAGACTTAAATTCAAGCTCAGTTCCTGCACCAAACCTGTCGTCACTTAGAAAAATACTGTCATTAGTTTTATCAGATAAGACTCCAAATTGACATATCTGTCCTTCTGGTTATTTACAAATCTTATGTTCCTTCGAAGAAATACTTATTTCTGTTCAGGATTATGACCTCCAGAACATTTGCCGTCACCGACATTATGCTGTCTGCTCTGTAGATCCAGAGCGTATCTCTTTCTCCTGTCATTAAAAATGGGGGAGCATTTCGGCACTTCCAGTCCCCCGGCCAAATTTCCTATCTAAGGAGGAGTGAAATATTCAGGTCACAGCTTTCGCTAGTTCCACCATTCTTTACCTCAGTGACCATCATAAAGCCCATCCAGTCCAGGTAAATGTTCATCCTTAAGATGACATAAAAATATTGTATTAAAAGGCATTAGCCAAACCAGTTTGTACAGTGAATGCAATTAATGTCACTCTTCATGGATCCTATTTGTGTCACTGGAAGATTTCCCTCTTCTATTAATAAGCACCTTATTTCAATGAGTTACCCTATAGTGTCAGCAGTAACATCAACTCCGGCACAAAGAGTGATCAGTGGGTGCAGAGGGAGGGAGAGCAGAATCAATATTTGGGAACAATAGATTGGGAAGTTCCAAAAATGAATCAGAACTTGAGAAAAACAGATTGGAATGTGACAACAATGGACATGACATTATCTTCGTCCCGTTATTATATTTCTGCATATTATGATTGGTTCCCAGTAGGTGTTCAAATCTATTACACGCTTCACGTTATTCAAGCCGGATGTTATCCCATGCTGGCTATTGTTGGTGTTCCATGAAGACTTTCTGTCCATTATTTATTTTATAAACCACATTTAACTTCATTATTGTTCTTGCCGTTTGAACTGTGGGAAATTGGAATATCTAGCCTTCCCTTTTTGTCACAAATTCCGCTCCCTATCCATTGAATCCATGGGCCTCCATGGCCAATGTCTGAGAAAAACCAGTCTGATCACACCATGTGTGATCCTTTTAACGCTGAGCAAATTCCTGATCACTTATTCTCTCCGCCCCCAATCCTGACCCCTTTTACCTCCCAAATATCTCTCATCAATATCCCACCTTAGTCCAGCTACTGAATAAACCCTTTCCTGCATCCCAATCAAAACTCCACTATGTCAATATTTTTGTGGTTACCATGTCAGTTACGAACCTCCA